>NC_057795.1:97526857-97534242 GCF_018294505.1 Triticum aestivum | reverse complement strand
CGCCCCGCTGTCGCCCCTCGACCACGCCGCCGGCCTCGGGCACCGCGCCCCCGCCGTTGCGCCCGCCTCCCGTCGACGCCCTCGCCTCCCCATCGCGCCCCGCTGGGCCTCTCCCCAGCCGCCGGCCCAGCGTCCCCGCCGGCCCGATCCAGCATCGTCCTTGGCCGAAGCCCAGTGGTGAGTTGCCTAAATCCCGCCCGAGCACGTTATAGTTATTCTACGCTCAGTTCAAATTGCTAAGTCCCCAATTTTGCATATTATCATGCCATGTTTGACTTCTTGTATCTCTGCATCCGTAGCTCCGTTTTGGGAGTGTAATATGTCAAATTGTTTCTCTCAACGAGTACATCATTTCATTCCATTGCATCATATTCATTTGAGGTCATCTAGATGCCCGAATTATCGTTGTAAGAGTGCTTCATGATGTTTTCTGCTGTCTGTTAACAGAACGAGCTCTTTTGTCATTTTTGCCATGATTGATGTGTGCATCCTATGAGGTTGATGTCTACATGTGTTTTGATCTATGCTATGTCTTATTTACAGAGGTGCTTACCATGTATTTTTGTGATCAATGTGGTGACTAGCACAAGCATGCAAACTAGGCATCGTGATGTTGCTGATTTTAGTCCCTGTTCTGCTGTTATTTTCATGCCATGTAAACTTGATGCTACAGAGAGATCCATGCATATTTTGAGATACTTCAGTAAGGATGTTTTGAACATATGGTAATTGTATATCCATTAATGCCCTTTTTGCAATTATGGAGTAGTCTAGCATGTCATTTGAGTGCTCTACTTTTGCTTCAAAATGTTTCCTGGCAGATTGTTTACATGTTATTCAATTTTGCCAAGGTTGCCATAGTTGATCCTTGCATGCTATGGACTTGTTCTTGACTTGGTTTGTTTCACAAACATGTATTCTTGATGATGCTATGCTTATCTTGTCATGCAATGACTTGTGGTGAGTGAATAGAGCTTGTTAAGTAGTGTACATGATGTTGCTGTTTTGCTAGGCTGAATCTGTTATTTTGTGATGCTATATAAACATGTTGCTACAAATCATTCTATGCATAATCTGAGTATATGCACTAAATATGTTTTGTTCTACATGTCATTCTCTAACCATACATGCCCCTGGTTGCATTTATAGCTTGCTGTAGCTTGCTCATATCTTGCTCCAAAGTTGCTTGATAATGTTGCTGTCAGCCTGTTAACTTTAAGTTCAGTTGTTTCCATGTGTTTTGCTAGTGATCCATGCACCCCATGACCTGGCTCTTGCCATTCTTAGCTTCACAAACATGCCTTCTTACTGTTGGGTGCCTTGCCATGCCATGTATTGCTCTGTAGTGAGTGGTACAAGCTCATCTACATGCCTTCATAATTCTATTTCTGCCATGTATGAATCTGTAATATAACTTGCTATGTTTACGTGGGTGCCATCATATTTTCTGATCCTTTTTGGCTTATGGTCAGTAAGGGACTTTTGATCTATGCTTTGAGTAGAATCATGCCATGCCTTTGTTTGTCGTGATAAGTTCTTGTAACATGTTGTTTGATAGCTCTAAACATTGCATCGTGATGTTATTTTCTGCAAAGTCTAAAATTGTTATAACTTGCAATCTTACCATGTGTGTTTGAGCATGTTCTAGTGATTTCTGGAGATAGCTCAGTGTTCATGTTTTGTTGTGGTTTACCTGTACATCATGTCAATGCCTTTTGTTATCATGTTGGGGTGCTGTAGCATATAGTTTTGATGCTTGCAATATGCCTAGTTGCTGTTTTGGACAGCTTGTCCTTTAAACTTGTTTCATGTGTGTGTGTTGCACCGTTGCTCCGTTTTGAGTGTGCTCCATATGAAACTTGCTTGATTTTGCATGTAGTTTCATATTATCATGTTGCATTCATGTTTTGAGGTGTTTGCTTGATGTTTGAGTACATTTTTCATCAATGCCATGTTTAACTTGTTTTGCTCATATCTTCTAGGCCGTAGCTCCGAACTAAATGAACTTTATATGTAACTTGACTAGAATCTCGTGTAGATCATCTTTGTGCATTTTAACTTGCTGTTTAACAACTTGAACATAAGGTTTATTCAAATCTGGACCAATTTCTAAATTTTCATAGGAGGACTTACCGGAATTGTTATATGTTGTTCCCGGCCTCATTTAAACTTGCCTTGATGTGTTGCTCTTGTTTGCACGATCTCTTGCCATGAGTAGCTTCATGTAGCTTTTTCATGCATCATGCTTGTTGTGCATCATGTCTTGTTCATGTGTGGTGTGTTTACTATGTTGTGTGTTTCTTCTCGATAGTTCCTGTTTCCGTTGCGATCGTGAGGATTCGTTCGTCTACGCTTGGTTCGGCTTCATCCGTTCATCTTCTTCATGGACTCGTTCTTCTTCCTTGAGGGATTTCAGGCAAGATGACCGCTACCCTGGATCTCACTTCTATCATTGCTATGCTAGTTGCTTCGTTCTATCGCTATGATGCGCTACCTATTACCTGTTTTTCTAGCCATCCCATTTTGCCATGAACCTCTAAACATTGACACCTTTCCTATGCAAACCGTTGCTTGGCTATGTTACCGCTTTGCTCAGCCCCTCTTATAGCGTTGCTAGTTGCAGGTGAAGTTGAAGATTTCTCCATGGTGGACAGGATTTTGATTGGGATATCACAATATCTCTTATATTATTAATGCATCTATATACTTGGTAAAGGGTGGAAGACTCGGCCTTTTGCCTGGTGTTTTGTTCCACTCTTGCCGCCCTAGTTTCCGTCATACCGGTGTTATGTTCCCGGATTTTGCGTTCCTTACGCGGTCGGGTGATTTATGGGACCCCCTTGACAGTTCGCTTTGAATAAAACTCCTCCAGCAAGGCCCAACCTTGGTTTTACCATTTGCCTCACCTAGCCCTTTTTCCCTTGGGAGTCGCGCTCTCGAGGGTCATCTTTATTTTATCCCCCCCGGGCCAGTGCTCGTCGTGAGTGTTGGTCCAACCTGTCAACCGCCGGTGGCCACCAGGGGCAACTCTGGGCTGGCCTACCGGAAGTTTAGACAATCCGGTGTGCCCTGAGAACGAGATATGTGCATCTCCTATCGGGATTTGTCGGCACATCCGGGCGGCTTTGCTGGTCTTGTTTTACCATTGTCGAAATGTCTTGTAAACCGGGATTCCGAGTCTGATCGGGTCTTCCTGGGAGAAGGTCTATTCCTTCGTTGATCATGAGAGCTTATCATGGGCTAAGTTGGGACACCCCTGCAGGGTATAATCTTTCGAAAGCCGTGCCTGCGGTTATAGGCAGATGGGAATTTTTTAATGTCCGGTTGTAGATAACTTGACACCAGATCCGAATTAAAATGCATCAACCGCGTGTGTAGCCATGATGGTCTCTTTTCGGCGGAGTCCGGGAAGTGAACATGGTCTTTGGGTTATGTTTGACGTAAGTAGGAGTTCAGGATCACTTCTTGATCATTGCTAGTTTCACGACCATTCCGCTTGTTCTCTTCTCGCTCTTATTTGCGTATGTTAGCCACCATATATCCTTAGTCGCTGCTGTAGCCTCACCACTTTACCCCTTCCTTTCCCTTTAAGCTTTGCTAGTCTTGATACCCATGGTAATGGGATTGCTGAGTCCTCGTGGCTCACAGATTACTACAACAACAGTTGCAGGTACAGGTTGTGCGATGATCATGACGCGAGAGCGATGCTTGCTTGTGCTGAGTTCTTCTTCTGCTTCTTCAATCAGGGGATAGGTTCCAGGTCGGCAGCCTGGGCTAGCAGGGTGGATGTCGTTTGAGTTTCTGTTTGTGTTTCATCCGTAGTCGGATGATGCCGTTATGTATTGTGATGCTGTATCCGTGTGGCATTGTATGCCTTATGTATGTATCCCCATCTATTATGTAATGTTGATGTAATGATATCCACCTTGCAAAAGCATTTCAATATGCGGGTCTATCCTTGGTGGGACCTTCGAGTTCCTTTTGCATAGGGTCGCATATTGGGCGTGACAAGTTGGTATCAGAGCCTCGACCGACCTTAGGAGCCCCCTTGATTGATCGTGTAGTTTGGTCATTGTTGAGTCTAGAAGAAAACTATTTTCAGAGTCTAGTTATATCGAAGAGTAGGAATTCTTTTTACTCCTCATCCCCTTCGTCGCTCTGGTAAGGAATCTTGACGTAGGTGTCTTGAATTACTCCTCTTCCCTTCCAAATTTTCTTTAGGTTCATGCAGTTGTTTTTTTCGATCGTTGTTCCTCAGCTCTTTTCATCTGGTGCATTTCTCGTCAAGTCGATTCGAGCCTCTTCGTCTTTGCAAGTTCAATCCTCAGTTGTTTTCTTTCCCACCCGCCCACCCTTTTCTTCTCGGAGCTGTAGTCCGTAATCGAGTATCCATCCTACTCGTGCGAAGTTTTGCTCTCTCTCCTCAATGGTTTCAACTGGTGTTTTCTCTTCAAGATATTCGTCGATTTCCCCTTCCAAGTTGCCTTTGTTTTCCCGCCCTCCCATCCTTTTTCTTCCCGGAGCCTGAGTCTGTTTCGACCATCTATTTCATTCGTGTGGAACCTCTTCAGTCTTTTGTCAATTGTTTCAACCAATGAATTCTCGTCTCTTCGTCATTCTTCATCCCTTTCTTTTTCCGGTGCACTCAATTCAAGTTTATTCGGGTTGATCACATTCTTTTGCTTGGATCAAGTGTTTTCCCTGCTCGTTCATCTCTCACCAGTTTATCCTCCCGGAGTGTTCAAGACATCTCAGGAGATTCGTCTGTGTTCTAATTAATTCGAGGTTGTCACCTCATTCAAATGTTTCAATTATTCCGGTGCATCATCTATCTGTTCAACAATCCTTTCCAATGGTGTTTTCTCTTCAGTGGGCACTAACCCACAGGTCTTTTTCCAGGATCTTACCTGACTCTTCTAATTCCCCGGAGTTGTTCTCAATTCTTTTCAAGTCTGACGTAAGAATGAATTTCCAAGATCGCGTTCAAATTGTTTTCATTGTTGGCTCAACCTTTTCGGTTTTCATTCTCCCGGAGTATCTCAGTAATTTTGGTGCTGTTTCTCGTCGTCATTTGAAGACCGAAGAAGAGTCTTTCCTCTAAATCTTTTCTCTTCTCCCGAAGATTCGTGGTTCCAACTTCATGTTATCCTCGCGAATTATTCCATTTGTCAGATATTCCTTTTCTCTACCATCTGGAGTTTGTCAGGAATTGTTTTCCCGTTTATTTTCACCGGAGGCGATCATTCCAGAAGAATTCTTCATCCTCTCATTCCAACTATCATTCTCTAATTATCCCGGTGCTTCGTTCAAGTGTTCTGTAATCAGCTCATGATCTCCTTGTTCTTTTGCATCTACATCCCCTCGAGCATATTGGTTCTTCTAATTCTTCCCGGTGATTCATTCTCTGTTGTCATTCAATTTTCGAATTCTTACGGTGGTTCGTTCAAGATTCTTTTTCCTGGATTATCATTCAATCCATTCGTTCTTTCAATCATACTGGTGGTTCATGAAGACCTTCTCAAGTTTGCGATATGTCATTTCTCAATCCTTTTCAACAAGAATAAGTAGTATGCAAAAGCCATTGCTTGTCATTAATTTAATTTGATGAAGGATAAGCATACAATAAATCTTATTCTTATTTCCTCAAGGTGATTAATCCCTTCCTTCGGAGTTTGTTCTTGATGAATAAATTGTAGTTCCAAGTGTTCATCTTTTCTTTTCCCGGAGTTCACATTTTTCCTCCACTATTTCGTCGGAACCCCCATCTAAATCACCGCAAGCCTCATCTTATTCTTTCATCCTTTCATTCTATCTCATCATCCTTTTTGTCAACGGAGTTCTTCATGGTGGTTCTTCATGATTTAATTCATTCTTCTAGAGTTCATCAAGATTCTTGCTGGAGGAGTTCAAGTATCTTTTCTTCTCGCGTCTTGAAGCGTAAATAATTCTTCATTTTCTTTTGAAGTGGAGTTTTGCATTTCTTTGTTCTTCTCAGCTATCCAATCATTTTCGTTTGTGGTCGGTTATCACCTCATAATCTTGAGATGTCACCTATAAATCCACATCAAGCTTATTGTTTTCGTTGTTGAATTTTCTCAACAACTCCATTCAATCTTTTCTCCTAAGGTTGCTTTCTATTTCATTCGTGGCACAAGTTGTCATTTTCTTCTCCGTTCTTTTCATTCAACTCTTTCAATTCTTCCGGAGGCAGTGTGTTGTTGGATTTCATCAAGTATCTTCCCATCTTCTCAAGTTCATGTTCAATTCCTTCCATTTACAGTCGGAGTGCTGCCTAAATTATATCATTCTTATTAATTCTTATCTCGTTTCAACCAGAGTGGTTTCAATTCTATCTTGTCCATTAAACTCTTGATTCATGTCTTTGCAACCTTCAAGTTATCGTAATGTTCCTTGTTCTTCCTTTCTAACGGAATGTTTGCAATCTCGTTCATCTCTAATTGCTCAACCTCTCAAGGTTCGTGGTTTCACTCATTGGTCAAAGAAGCAACTTAGTTTTACCACTTATCTTCCTCTTTCTTTTCCCTCCGGTGCCATCCTAGATCTCGGGACGAGATCCTCTCGTAGTGGTGGAGTGTTGTAATGCCCCGGATACAACTTTCCATATTTGTAACTCCAACTCTTGCCTTTTCCGGAGATGCGATATGTTATTTCCTCCGTGGTTGGGTTTTGTCTGTTGTTTTGCATTTTGTTCTTGTTATGAATCTCATCTCATGGCATCATGTGCATTGCTTCGGCATCGTTTTCATAAAACTTGCATCCGAGCATTTTCCCCGTTGTCCATTTTGCAATCCGGCACTCCTATGACCTCCGGTGTTCCCCTTTTCGTCTCCTGTTGTGAGTGGGTATTAAACTTTCTCGGAATGGCCCGAGGTTTGCCAAGCGGCCTTGGTATAGCACCGGTAGACCACCTGTCAAGTTTCGTGCCATTTGGAGGTCGTTTGGTACTCCAACGGTTAACCGGGTAACCGTAAACCCCTCTTTCTCTTTGCAGCCCAACATCCTTACAAAGTGGCCCAAAGCCCAGCAAACTCCCCTCCATGCTCTCGGTCGTTCGATCACGATCGTGTGGGCGAAAACCGCTCCTCATTTGGACTCTCCTAGCTCCCTCTACCTATAAATTAGCCTTCCCCTCCGAAATTTCGGGCGAAACCCTAGTTTTCTTCCTCCCCGTGCCACTGGACACGTCCGCGCCGCCGCCGGACATGTCCGCCCACCGCCCCGACGAATCGCAGCCCGACACTTGTCCCCGCGTGCTCTCTCCCCTCCGTGCGCCGCCGCCGGCCCGCTTGGCCCGGGCGCAGCCCGCCCGAGCCCATCCGGCTATGCCGCCGGCCCGCGCCTGCCCCGCCGCCCGTTCGGTCCCG
>NC_057795.1:97503267-97526698 GCF_018294505.1 Triticum aestivum | reverse complement strand
GCGCCCGCCTCCCGTCGACGCCCTCGCCTCCCCGTCGCGCCCCGCTGGGCCTCTCCCCAGCCGCCGGCCCAGCGTCCCCGCCGGCCCGATCCACCACCGTACTGGGCCGAAGCCGAGTGGTGAGTTGCCTAAATCCCGCCCGAGCACCTTATAGTTATTCTACGCTCAGTTCAAATTGCTAAGTCCCCAGTTTTGCATATTATCATGCCATGTTTGACCTGTTGTATCTCTGCATCCGTAGCTCCGTTTTGGGAGTGTAATATGTCAAATTGTTCGTCTCAACGAGTACATCATTTCATTCCATTACATCATATTTATTTGAGGTCATATAGATGCCTGAATCATCGTTGTAAGAGTGCTTCATGATGTTTTCTGCTGTCTGTTAACAGAACGAGCTCTTTTGTCATTTTTGCCATGATTGATGTGTGCATCCTATGAGGTTGATGTCTACATGTGTTTTGATCTATGCTATGTCTTATTTACAGAGGTTCTTACCATGTATTTTTGTGATCAATGTGGTGACTAGCACAAGCATGCAAACTAGGCATCGTGATGTTGCTGATTTTATTCCCTGTTCTGCTGTTATTTTCATGCCATGTAAACTTGATGCTACAGAGAGATCCATGCATATTTTGAGATACTTCAGTAAGGATGTTTTGAACATATGGTTATTGTATATCCATTAATGCCCTTTTTTGCAATTATGGAGTAGTCTAGCATGTCATTTGAGTGCTCTACTTTTGCTTCAAAATGTTTCCTGGCAGATTGTTTACATGTTATTCAATTTTGCCAAGGTTGCCATAGTTGATCCTTGCATGCTATGGACTTGTTCTTGACTTGGTTTGTTTCACAAACATGTATTCTTGATGATGCTATGCTTATCTTGTCATGCAATGACTTGTGGTGAGTGAATAGAGCTTGTTAAGTAGTGTACATGATGTTGCTGTTTTGCTAGGCTGAATCTGTTATTTTGTGATGCTATATAAACATGTTGCTACAAATCATTCTATGCATAATCTGAATATGTGCACTAAATATGTTTTGTTCTACATGTCATCCTCTAACCATACATGCCCCTGGTTGTATTTATAGCTTGATGTAGCTTGTTCATATCTTGCTCCAAAGTTGCTTGATAATGTTGCCGTCAGCCTGTTAACTTTAAGTTCAGTTGTTTCCATGTGTTTTGCTAGTGATCCATGCACCCCATGACCTTGCTATTGCCATGCTTAGCTTCACAAACATGCCTTCTTACTGTTGGGTGCCTTGCCATGCCATGTATTGCTCTGTAGTGAGTGGTACAAGCTCATCTACATGCCTTCATAATTCTGTTTCTGCCATGTATGAATCTGTAATATAACTTGCTATGTTTACGTGGGTGCCATCATATTTTATGATCCTTTTTGGCTTATGGTCAGTAAGGGACTTTTGATCTATGCTTTGAGTAGAATCATGCCATGCCTTTGTTTGCCATGATAAGTTCCTGTGACATGTTGTTTGATAGCTCTAAACATTGCATTGTGATGTTATTTTCTGCAAAGTCTGAAATTGTTATAACTTGCAATCTTACCATGTGTGTTTGAGCATGTTCTAGTGATTTCTGGAGATAGCTCAGTGTTCATGTTTTGTTGTGCTTTACCTGTACATCATGTCCATGCTTTTTTTATCATGTTGGGGTGCTGTAGCATATAGTTTTGATGCTTGCAATATGCCTAGTTGCTATTTTGGACAGCTTGTCCTTTAAACTTGTTTCATGTGTGTGTGTTGAACTGTTGCTCCGTTTTGAGTGTGCTCCATATGAAACTTGCTTGATTTTGCATGTAGTTTCATATTATCATGTTGCATTCATGTTTTGAGGTGTTTGCTTGATGTTTGAGTACATTTTGCATCAATGCCATGTTTAACTTGTTTTGCTCATATCTTCTAGGTCGTAGCTCCGAACTAAATGAACTTTATATTTAACTTGACTAGAATCTCGTGTAGATCATCTTTGTGCATTTTAACTTGCTGTTTAACAACTTGAACGTAAGGTTTATTCAGATCTGGACCAATTTCGAAATTTGCATAGGAGGACTTACCGGAATTGTTATATGTTGTTCCCGGCCTCATTTAAACTTGCCTTGATGTGTTGCTCTTGTTTGCACCATCTCTTGCCATGAGTAGCTTCATGTATCTTTGTCATGCATCATGCTTGTTGTGCATCATGTCTTGTTCATGTGTGGTGTGTTTACTATGTTGTGTGTTTCTTCTCGATAGTTCCTGTTTCCGTTGCGATCGTGAGGATTCGTTCGTCTACGCTTGGTTCGGCTTCATCCGTTCATCTTCTTCATGGACTCGTTCTTCTTCCTTGAGGGATTTCAGGCAAGATGACCGCTACCCTGGATCTCGCTTCTATCATTGCTATGCTAGTTGCTTCGTTCTATTGCTATGATGCGCTACCTATTACCTGTTTTTCAAGCCATCCCATTTTGCCATGAACCTCTAACCTTTGACACCTTTCCTATGCAAACCGTTGCTTGGCTATGTTACCGCTTTGCTCAGCCCCTCTTATAGCGTTGCTAGTTGCAGGTGAAGTTGAAGATTTCTCCATGGTGGACAGGATTTTGATTGGGATATCACAATATCTCTTATATTATTAATGCATCTATATACTTGGTAAAGGGTGGAAGACTCGGCCTTTTGCCTGGTGTTTTGTTCCACTCTTGCCGCCCTAGTTTCCATCATACCGGTGTTATGTTCCCGGATTTTGCGTTCCTTACATGGTCGGGTGATTTATGGGACCCCCTTGATAGTTCGCTTTGAATAAAACTCCTCCAGCGAGGCCCAACCTTGGTTTTACCATTTGCCTCACCTAGCCCTTTTTCCCTTGGGAGTCGCGCTCTCGAGGGTCATCTTTATTTTATCCCCCCGGGCCAGTGCTCGTCGTGAGTGTTGGTCCAACCTGTCAACCGTCGGTGGCCACCAGGGGCAACTCTGGGCTGGCCTACCGGAAGTTTGGACAATCTGGTGTGCCCTGAGAACGAGATATGTGCAGCTCCTATCGGGATTTGTCGGCACATCCGGGCGGCTTTGTTTGTCTTGTTTTACCATTGTCGAAATGTCTTGTAAACCGGGATTCCGAGTCTGATCGAGTCTTCCTGGGAGAAGGTCTATTCCTTCGTTGATCGCGAGAGCTTATCATGGGCTAAGTTGGAACACCCCTGCAGGGTATAATCTTTCGAAAGCCGTGCCTGCGGTTATAGGTAGATGGGAATTTTTTAATATCCGGTTGTAGATAACTTGACACTAGATCCGAATTAAAACGCATCAACCGCGTGCGTAGCCGTGATGGTCTCTTTTCGGCGGAGTCCGGGAAGTGAACATGGTCTTTGGGTTATGTTTGACGTAAGTAGGAGTTCAGGATCACTTCTTGATCATTGCTAGTTTCACGACCGTTCCGCTCGCTCTCTTCTTGCTCTTATTTGCGTATGTTAGCCACCATATATGCTTAGTCGCTGCTGCAGCCTCACCACTTTACCCCTTCCTTTCCCTTTAAGCTTTGCTAGTCTTGATACCCATGGTAATGGGATTGCTGAGTCCTCGTGGCTCACAGATTACTACAACAACAGTTGCAGGTACAGGTTGTGCGATGATCATGACGCGAGAGCGATGCTTGCTTGTGCTGAGTTCTTCTTCTGCTTCTTCGATCAGGGGATAGGTTCCAGGTCGGCAGCCTGGGCTAGCAGGGTGGATGTCGTTTGAGTTTCTGTTTGTGTTTCATCCGTAGTTGGATGATGCCATTATGTATTGTGATGTTGTATCCGTGTGGCATTGTATGCCTTATGTATGTATCCCCATCTATTATGTAATGTTGATGTAATGATATCCACCTTGCAAAAGCATTTCAATATGCGGGTCTATCCTTGGCGGGACCTTCGAGTTCCTTTTGGATAGGGTCGCATACTGGGCGTGACACTACTGGAGGCCGGATTCATCAGAGATATAAAACATCCGGACTGGCTAGCAAACCTGGTGATGGTACTAAAGAAGGACAAATCCTGGCGCCTATGCGTCGATTTCAAGGACCTCAACAAGGCTTGCCCAAAGGATCCCTTCCCCCTCCCCTGCATCGATCAAATCATCGACGCTACCGCAGGACACGATTCATTGTGTTTCCTCGACGCATACTCTGGCTACCATCAAATTAAGATGGCAGAACCAGACCAAGCCGCAACGGCATTCATCACCCCATACGGCCCATTCTGCTTCAACACAATGCCCTTCGGGCTCTAAAACGCCAGCGCAACATATCAGCGCATGATTCAGACATGTCTGGCAAACCAGATCGGCAAAACAGTTGATGCATACGTAGATGACGTGGTCGTCAAAACCAAGCATGTCGAAACTCTAGTAGATGACTTGAGGCTCACATTCGATAACCTCCGAACATATGACTTCAAGCTTAACCCGGAAAAATGTGTTTTCGGCGTACCAGCCGGAAAGCTCTTGGGCTTCATTGTATTGGGTAGAGGAATTGAAGCAAACCCAGCCAAGATCTGAGCTCTGTCACAATTGGATATTCCAAAGGACCTCAAGCAAATACAAAAATTGACTGGATGCGTGGCGGCTCTAAGCCGCTTCATCTCCCGCTTGGGAGAAAAGGCATTACCCCTTTATCGCCTCCCCCGGCGCATCGAACACTTCGAGTGGACGGATGCTGCCACGGCCGGACTCAAAGAAATAAAAGCCATATTGTCAACAAACCCGGTCCTGGCCGCGCCTAACATCGGCGAACCAATGCTATTATACATTGCGGCAACTCATCAAGTTGTAAGCGCAGTGCTCGTCGTCGAACGAGAAATGGACGAACACAAATTCCCCCTTCAAAAACCAGTTTACTACGTGTCCACTGTCCTCACTCCATGCAAGTCACGGTACCCGCATTATCAAAAGATAGCGTACGTGGTGTTCATGGCATCCCGGAAGCTACGACACTACTTTCAAGAGTGTTTAATAACAGTAGCCTCCGAAGTACCTGTTAACGATATTATAAACAACCGCGACGCGACGGGCCGGATTGCCAAATGGGCCATTGAGCTACTCCCGTTCGACATAACCTATAAGCCACGGCGAGCTATCAAGTCGCAAGTTTTGGCCGCTTTGTCGCCGAATGGACTGAAGCCGAACTCCCTAAAGAGTACGACACATATTCCAACTGGATCATGCACTTCGACGGATCCAAAATGTTAGCGGGTTTGGGGGCTAGCGTCGTTCTGACGTCCCCAACAGGAGATATAGTTCAATATGTATTCCAAATAATGTATACGGACTCTAACAATGCGGCCGAATACGAGGCCCTTCTATATGGTCTCCGGATGGCAGTCTCCATGGGCATCCAATGCCTAGAGGTGCGTGGGGATTCGAACCTCGCGATATCCCAAATAAATGGAGACTTTGATGCCAAGGATCCAAAAATGGCAGCTTATCGCAACACCGTCCTAAAAATATCAGCTCGGTTCGAGGGGCTCGAATTTCACCATATAGCCCGGGAAAACAATCAGGCAGCAGACGTCTTGGCACGCATCGGTGCAAAGCACGATGCAGCCCCCCCCCCCCCAACATTTTCTTGGAGAGGCTATTTAAGCCATCTGTACAATGGGAAGGGGAATCCGGAAATAACAACCCGGACCCAGCCGCACCACCTGACACCGAACATTCTAACACAACGGGAGGTTGTGCCAACAAAGTAACATCCTCAGCCCATGTAATAATGGCAGTCATTGCCCTGTGGACAGAACCATTCTTAGCCTACTTAACTAGGCAGGAACTTCCTGAGGACCAAAACAAGGTACGCTGCATAGTGCGACGATCTAAAGCCTATAAAGTCCATGAAGGAGAGCTTTATAAGAAAAGCACCACCGGAGTCCTTCAAAGGTGTATCTCCGAAGAGGAAGGGCGGAACCTTCTGGCTGAAATTCATGCCGGACTCGGCGGGCACCACGCTGCAGCCCGGGCCCTTGTAAGCAAGGCCTTCCATACTGGATTTTATTGGCCGACGGCCTGGGCAGATGCTCAGGACTTAGTCCAATGATGCGTCGGTTGCCAATTATTTGCTAACCAAAGCCATATGCCACCCACCGCCCTCCAAACTATACCCATCACCTAGCCCTTCGTAGTCTGGGGGCTTGACATGGTTGGACCCCTTAAAGGAGGAACCCACAAGCTAAAATACCTACTGGTCATGGTTGACAAATTCACCAAATGGATAGAGGCCAAGCCTGTTAAGATGACCGAATCCGGACCGGTGATAGACTTCATATCAGGGGTCATACACCGTTACGACGTCCCCCACAGCATCATCACTGATAACGGCATGAAATTTACGGCCGACGAGGTAAAACTCTGGTGCAAAAACATGGGCATCAAGCTCGACTACGCCTCAGTCTATCACCCACAAACTAACGGTCAAGTCAAGCAAGCAAATGGTCTAATCATGAGCGGCATAAAACCCAGACTAGTGCGGTCCCTCAAGGAATCTAACACACATTGGGTAGAGGAGCTCGACTCCATACTCTGGGGGCTGCGGACCACGCCGAATCGCACTACCGGATTCACACCATTCTTTATGGTATACGGCGCAGAGGCAGTTCTGCCCTGCGACATAATTAATGACTCACCTCGCGTGCGCATGTATGAAGAAAGAGAAGCCGAACTCGATCGGCATGACAGCTTGGATGCCTTGGAGGAGGAGCGCGACGTGGCAAAAGCCCGTTCCGCATTCTATCAACAGCAGGCTCGAAGATATCAAAGCAGAGAAGTACGGGCCAAAACTTACAATGTTGGCAAATTAGTTCTACGTCTGCCGGACAAGAAAAAGGACAAACTCAAGCCCAAATGGGAAGGTCCCTTCATAATTGACCAAGTTTTGACTGGCGGAGCGCACCGTCTGCGAAATGCATCGGATAACCGACTCGAGCCGAACCCATGGAACGCAGCCCGTCTACGAAGATTCTACACCTAGCACCGGACTCTGTGTTCGTCTCCTTCCTGTATCCATTTTTTACACATTAGCTGTCTTATATTTCTCTCCTTCTCCCTCCTTTTCTCTTACTCGTTTGCGCCTCGTTCGCACACAACTGACGCGCTATCCGCGCTCATTATACCTGGGGGCTTCTTTAACAGAAGCTTGTTTATACGGGCCTCATGCCCAACACATGTGTCACATTTCTGCATGTACCTTTTATTCACCATTATATGCATCGATATGACTTAAGTTTTGGCCAAGCTGGGTTGTATGGCTCCTGTGCTTACCCCTACGTTCCCGATTGTTCGGCTAGGTGGTAAAGGGATCACCTCTGCGATTGTTACTGCCTGGTTAGCCGGATGTGTACCTCAGACTGGGTGAAGCCGAAAGCTAGCGTTCTTAAGGGAATATTCGGTCGGTGAACTAAAATATGATTTTTAACCCGTTTATTTATCCACCCCTAGATGCTTTTCTGCTTTTTTCGCATTCCGGACATGCACTTTAGGGCATGCCTCCCAGGGAAAGGAATCCCTAACGGAACTATTCTCCCTAGAAGATGTTTCTTACTAACCATGTAATATAACATAACTAGTTGGGCACTTGTCTGATAAAGCACTAATGACCCCTACGCCTGGTCTCCACGCATGCCCCGGTTCTTACATAATCGAGAGGGTATTCGGACACACTCCGGACTATCGGGTCCCGAGGTTGAAGCGAAAAGGTCCGCCATGACAAACGATCTACAATCCGGCTAGAAGGCATTTTACATGTCATTTTAAATTACATAGTCAATTTGACTGGGTATATTCCTCTTCAATACCATCCAACAGGCTGTCTAGTTTACAGTCTTGTTGGTAATATTTGGCGGCCAACTTTACCTGGCCGTACACTAAACTGACAGGGATCTCCTTCCCATCGGGCCCTACAGGTCCGACCTCGGCCATGTGGTTTGGGTCAACCTTCGTGTACCGCATCTTCACCATGGCCCAGGCCTCCCTGGCGCCTTGACGGCAGGCCGATAACTTCCATAATTGGAAGCGCCTTCGTGCTCCCTTCAACTTCTCTGCAAGCTCTCCAAGGCCTTCGGGCATGGAGACGGACGACCACAAGGCCTGGGCGACGCCTTGCATCACCTGCCGAACTCGTTCGTGCAGTTGTAAGAGCTCGGGAAGAAGGTCACCCGTAGAACCGGGCATTTCCTTCGCAGGTCGACCTGTCAGCATACCTACAGACATAACTTTGTCAATCGACTTCCTCGCCGAACTCTTCTTTTCGTAGTCCGTTCAAGCACTTACTAAAAATGCCGCGCCGAAGCCGCCGATTCTCCTTCATGGAGTCCGACAGCTGAGCACGAACATCCTTTAGTTCCTCGCCGAGCTGGGTGTTGGCATCTTGGAGCTTATTCTTCTCTTGCCTCACCCTCGTAAGCACGCTCTCGCCGGCCTTTAACCGGCGCAAGAGTTGTTTCTTGTCCGGATCTACTCCGGCGCCATCTGCAATGATATTGTCAGATTTGCAAGCATGCTACACTCTTCAACATACTTATCTTTCGAAGCATCTATTACTAGAGGGGGTATCCTTGGCCTCCTCTGTCGCGGCTAGTGCAGCCTCAAGTTGGGCCTTGCACTCTTCCAGCTCCTGGGACAGTTGGGTATTCTTTTTTTGTAAGATCCTGCATAACAAATGATCCTTAAATCAGTTGTTCTAACTGTTTCAAGTCTCGGGGGCTACTGGCATATATAACCATCAAATTTTCTCACCCGTATGTCTTTTACATACTGCTCTGTGGCTCTAGCTAGACTATTTTGAGCGGCACGGAGGTACGCATCTCCCATATTAAAGGCATCCAATGCCTCTTGGGAGAAACAAGCATCACGAAGAATTGTCCGGCGACGCCTATGGTTCATGGCACTCTCCACCTCAGAATTGGTGGCAGACAGCCCGTCCGCATCCTTTGTCGGAGGAGCGCCCGGTGCGCGCCTCATGTTCGCCTCCGCTTCCGGACCCGGCCTTGGAGCCTGTCCGGTAGAGGCGCGATTGGCAACCTCTCCGGATATAGTCCGGCGAGCGCTCTTCTTCCTTGAAAAAGCACGAGCGTTAGTATGCCTTGAGGGAATACAACCTGGGAATAAAATGGCACGCCATACCGTTGAGCCGGTGTCTCAATCCGGACCGCACTTCTTTTCAGCCTGCTAGGCCTTGATGCCTCTTATTGGCTAGCCGCCGCAGGCTCGGCCCTCTGCCTCAAGGACCTCCCCTGCAAAAACGACATTGATATACGGTGATCAAAAATAAGCACGGGGTGGATCATCTTAAAGGTAATGGGACTTCGGTCTCGGTTACCTGTGAGGCTGGAAGTAGTCCGGGATAATCAGCCGTAATGGCCACTAAGGTGTTGTCCTTGCTCAATTGATGAAGCACCCCATCGATCAGCTCCACACATAAGTCCGGGTCCTCTTGGGAGTCCGGGTCGAGGGACCGTTCCGGATCTCGGGTTGTGGAGGAGGGCTGTTTATCTCCTTTACAGTCTGGCGTAGCTCCTGGGTTGAAATTGCTAGACTAAATACTTAACTATGGGAATATGAAATGGATGGGTAAGTGAAAGTGTTCGCTTACCCAGCTTGGAGGATTGTACATAGACAATTCGCCCTGTGGGTTGATGCGGAGGAATTCCTCCTCTTCTCCCTTATAGAAAGCGGATAAGATCTTTATTAGAGCGGCGGCCGATTCCGGTCCCTTACGACCGCACCGGGTGGCGTCGTCCTCCCCGTTGAAATCCCACATGGGGTGGCCTCTATACTGAAGCGGCTGCACCCCCCGCATAATGCATGTGGCCATGACCTCAATCATGGTCAGTCCGGAATGAGCTAACAACCTTATCCGGTTCATCAGATAAGGGACGTCCTTGTTATTTTCCTTCTGAGGGCTCCATGGACGCCAGCTTAGGCGCTTCTTCAGAGGAGCATTATTGAACTCAGGGAGGCCGATCTGAACAGGGTCTGGCAGGGGGATGTCTTCTATATAAAACCATTCTCAAGGCCAGTCCTCGGACACCTTCTTTGGGGTTCCGGATAGATATCCGGTCCCGGCGATGCGCCATAGTTCGGCTCCGCCCACTTGATATATCGACCCCTCCTGAGAATGGGGCACAAGGCAGAACAACTTCTTCCATAGTGCGAAATGGGCCTCGATGCCCAAAACAGCTCGCAAAGGGCTACGAAGCCCACAATATGCAATATGGAGGCAGGCGTAAGGTGGTGCAACTGGAGGCCATAGAACTCCAGGAGCCCCCGGAGAAACGGATGAATTGGAAATCCGAGCCCTCTTATCAAATAAGGGACAAGGCATATCCGCTCTCCTTTGGAGGGATTGGCGACGCTCTCCGCTTGCTCTCCGCCGTTATAGGTGGCAAGCACGGCTCAAACCGGGACCATGTAAGCCGGGGGAGAAGCCCCTTGGCTTGGAGCGCCACTAGCTCGCTGTGCGGGACGGAACACCTCTCCCAATCTCCAGGCTGAGGGCTGGGGGGGCAAGAGGAGGAGCTGCGTCGATCGGCCATGACGGAATGGATCTCTATCGAAAGCGCTCCGATGAATGCTCGCGGAGGGAAGATGGTGTGATTCGGATCTAAATCCCCGCCTCTTTTATAGGTGGCCCATTTGCGCAGCTAGGGGGGTAAATGAAAAAAAACACCCTGTCTTTTCGCATTCTTTTGACACGTGGAAGATGGCCATTATTGGGCGCAGAAGACAAGGAGCACAACATTCACCAGAAGCCGAACACTATTCGACATGTATATGGGATTTGGATAAGAACCCGCCTTGCAATGTCGAAGACAAATCTGCGCGCCGGACTCATCGTCATTGAAGCCTGGTTCGGTGGCTACTGAGGGAGTCCCGGATTAGGGGGTGTCCGGATGACCGGACTATGACCTTTGGCCGGACTCCTGGACTATGAAGATACAAGATTGAAGACTTCTTCCCGTGTCCGGATGGGACTTTCCTTGGCGTGGAAGGCAAGCTTGGTGATACGGATATGTAGATCTCCTCCCATTGTAACCGACTCTGTGTAACCATAACCCTCTCCGGTGTCTATATAAATCGGAGGGTTTTAGTCCGCAGGACGAACAACAATCATACCATAGGCTAGCTTCTAGGGTTTAGCCTCTTTGATCTCGTGGTAGATCTACTCTTGTACTACCCATATCATCAATATTAATCAAGCAGGAGTAGGGTTTTACCTCCATCGAGAGGGCCCGAACCTGGGTAAAAACATCGTGTACCTTGTCTCCTATTACCATCCGCCTAGACACACAGTTCGGGACCCCCTACCCGAGATCCGCCGGTTTTGACACCGACAGCGAGCTCTACTAAAGGCGTCTGAATGACGTTTCCCTACAATGCATCTCCAAGGAGCAGGGGTTCGAGCTGCTAGCCGACATACATGGTGGGGATTGCTGGCATCACTCCTCATCACGCACCCTCGTGGGCAAGGCGTTCCGCAGTGGATTCTACTAGCCCACAGCACTCAACGACGCTGCTGAATTGGTAAGATCTTGTGAAGCCTGTCAATTCCATGCTAAACAGATCCACCAGCCCGTGCAGGGCGTCCAGACCATCCCGCTCTCATGGCCATTTGCGGTCTAGGGGTTGGACATCTTGGGCCTGTTTCCTCGAGCGCTCGGAGGCTACCACTACCTCTACGTCGCCATTGAGAAGTTCACCAAACGGGCAGAGGTGGAAGCTGTCCGCACCATCCCGGCCGGCTCTGTGGTCAAGTTCATCAAGGGCCTCATGAGCAGCTTCGGGGTGCCCAACCGCATCATCACCGACAATGGCTCCCAGTTCACGAGCAACCTATTTAAAACATATTGTGCTAACCTTGGGATGCAGATATGCTATGCTTCGGTGGTGCACCCGCGGAGCAATGGCCAGGCGAGCGCGCCAACACGGAGGTCTTGAGGGGCCTCAAGGAAAGGAGCTTCAAGAAAAAGCTCGAGGCCTGCGGCAGGGGCTGGCTCAACGAACTCCCGTCCATGCTGTGGTCCATCAGCACCACCGTGACCAAGCCTACAGGCGAGACCCCGTTCTTCCTCGTCTACGGAGCCGAGGCGGTCCTCCTTCATGAGGTTAGGCATCGCTTCCTGCGGGTCTTGGCATTCGATGAGGCGCATCGAGACACCTCACAGGGGATGGACCTCGTGTTGGGGGAGGAACACCGTCGCCAAGCCTCGCTCCGAGCTGCGAGGTACCAGCAGGCGATGCGGTAGTACCATCGCCACAACATCCATTCCAGGACCCTCAAGGTGGGTGACCTCGTCCTAAGGCGGGTGCTCTCCAGGGAAGGGCTTCACAAGCTCTCCCCCATGTGGGAGGGCCCATTTAGGATCGCCCGTGTCTCCAGGCCTGGCGCCGCGCGTGTGGAGATGCAGGACGGGGTCCCAATCGAGAATGCCTGGAACATCCAGCACCTCCGGAAGTTCTACCCGTAAAGAAGGCTCCATGCTTGTGAAGGTTTCCGCTCGTGATACTCTCATGTAACAATGTTGGGGTTGTACATGCCCTTGAGTCTCCTGAGTGTCGCCCTTGGGCCTCACGGGGGCTCCCACCCACATCCCAGTGGCAACACTTAGCTCCGCGCTAGTGAGAAGGCTAGCATAGGTGCCAGACGCGATTGTTCTTTTGCTTGCTTACTATATCTGATTTGTGACTTCTCAAATAGAATTTGGAGTTTCAGCGTCTCTTTTTGAGGGTTGGGGAATTTTCTTCTTGCCTTGTTCATTCTCTCAGGCCTTGCCTCAGGAGGAGTGGCAGTTGCCCGTCGTTCCTCCTCGCGCGTCCCGCACACGGGGGCTGGGCAGGTGTGTGCGCTTCGAGCTTGCCTGCAAACACACCTCGCGAAAGCCTCAGTCCCTGGCCTTGTGGCGTATCTGTCCTCATGCGACGCTCTCGAATAAGCTGGTAGGCACTGCGCCTCCAGGACCTTCTAGTCCTACAGCTGCAAGGCCCCCCCCTCCTGAGGCCTGGTGACTCTGGGTCACCTCTCGACAAGGAGCGCTCCTGCAGCGCGGAAGTTTGTCACATGAACCCTAAGCGAAGTTATCCCAATCACAATCAATGTCAACACGAGTATCAGGAGGAAGCATAGAAATGATAACATAATGGTGCAAGCGCCATAGTCCATTACACACCCTAGTAGGGCCTCTAAAAGTGCAACTATCCCTAGGTGGTTTTGGTAATTCCTAACAACATATAGCTCATTGAGCTAACATCTTTCCAAGACAAATATTTCAGGTAACACTCAATGAATGGCATGGCATGGATGAGGAAAGTGGATCCCTCAAAATTCTAAGGATAAAAGGATTGGCTCAAGCTCAAAAGCTCAAGACTCTACATTTTACATTTTTAGTGATCCAAGATCACATAGAGTCTATAGGAAAAGCCAATACTATCAAGGAGGGATGAGGTGTTGCTTAATGAGTTTCTTGCTCCACAGTGCTTAGTGATATGCTCCAAAACCCTCAACTACTTTCTCATATCCTCATATGACCTAAACCTAAAGTCAAACTCGGCCCCATCGATTCTTTCTATCCGGCGCCACCGAGTTCAGATGTCATAGCCACTGCCACAAACCCTAGGCAAATCGGTCTCACCGATAGGGATCTCGGTCTCACAAAGATGGGATTGTAATCTCTCTGTTTCCCTTTGTAACATTTCGGTCTAACCGAAGTGAGCGATCAGTCCCACCGAGATGTCAATGTAAACTCTCTGTTTCCTCTTCATAATGTTTCGGTCCAACTGAAAAGAGTGAATCGGTCCCACCGAGTTTACCTGACCAACTCTCTGGTTAGCTTATTACCAAAATCGGTCTCACCGAGTTTGTGTAATCGGTCTCACCGAGATTACGTTATGCCCTAACCCTAACCACATCAGTCCTACCGAGTTGCATGTCGGTCCCATCGAAAATCACTAACGGTCACTAGGTTTACTAAATCGGTATGACCGAGTTTGTTGATTCGGTCCCACCGAGATTGGTAAATTGTGTGTAACAGTTAGATTTTGTGTGGAGGCTATATATATCCCTCCACCTCCTCTTTACTCGTGGAGAGAGCCATCAGAGCAAACCTACACTTCCAACTTACCATTTCTGAGAGAGAACCACCTACTCATGTGTTGAGGCCAAGATATTCCATTCCTACCATATGAATCTTGATCTCTAGCCTTCCCCAAGTTGCTTTCCACTCAAATCTTCTTTCCACCAGATCCAAATTCCGTGAGAGAGAGTTGAGTGTTGGGGAGACTATCATTTGAAGCACAAGAGCAAGGAGTTCATCATCAACACACCATTTGTTACTTCTTGGAGAGTGGTGTCTCCCAGATTGGCTAGGTGTCACTTGGGAGCCTCCGACAAGATTGTGCAGTTGAACCAAGGAGTTTGTAAGGGCAAGGAGATCGCCTACTTCGTGAAGATCTACCGCTAGTGAGGCAAGTCCTTCGTGGGCGACGGCCATGGTGGGATAGACAAGGTTGCTTCTTCGTGGACCCTTCGTGGGTGGAGCCCTCCGTGGACTCGCGCAACCGTTACCCTTCGTGGGTTGAAGTCTCCATCAACGTGGATGTACAATAGCACCACCTATCGGAACCACGGCTCAAAAATCACCGTGTCTCCAAATTGCGTTTGAAATCTCCAAACCCTTCCCTTTACATTCTTGCAAGTTGCATGCTTTACTTTCCGCTGCTCATATACTCTTTGCATGCTTTCTTGAATTGTGTGAAGATTGCTTGACTTGTGCTAAGATAGCTAAAATCTGCCAAAGACTAAAATTGGGAAAAGGTTAAGTTTTTAATTTGCCAAGTAGTCTAATCACCCCCCTCTAGACATACTTCAAGATCCTACAAGTGGTATTAGAGCTTTGGTCTCCATTTGCTTTGATTTCCATAGCTTTTGGTGGTCATAGCCTTGGTTTCACAACCTAGGAGAGTATGGCGTCTAGCGAGGGAAATTATCACCGTAGAGGTCCTTACTTTAATGGTACTAATTTTGCTAGTTGGAAGCATAAGATGAAAATGCATATTCTTGGACATAACCCCGCCGTTTGGGCTATTGTGTGTATTGGCTTGCAAGGTGAATTCTTTTATGGGAGAGAACCAAACCATGAAGCTAGCGTGGAAGAGTTGAAGATGCTGCAATACAATGCTCAAGCTTGTGATATCCTCTTCAATGGATTGTGCCCCGAAGAATTCAACAAAATCAGCCGTCTTGAGAATGCAAAGGAAATCTGGGATACTTTGATTGATATGCATGAAGGTACTGACTCTGTCAAGGAATCCAAGTTGGATGTGCTCCAAAGTCAACTTGACAAGTTCAAAGTGAAGGATGGTGAAGGTGTCGCTGAAATGTACTCTAGGCTTGCTCTTATCACAAATGAGATTGCGGGCTTAGGAAGTGAAGAGATGACCGACAAATTCATCATCAAGAAGATCCTAAGAGCATTGGATGGAAAATATGATACCGTGTGTACATTGATCCAAATGATGCCCAATTACAAGAATCTTAAGCCAATGGAGGTCATTGGAAGAATTGTTGCTCATGAGATGTCACTCAAGGATAAGGAGGAACTTCACACCAAGTCAAGTGGTGCCTACAAAGCCTCATGTGAAGCTCCTACATCATCAAATGAGAAACAAACCTTCAATGAAGAATTGAGCTTAATGGTGAAGAACTTCAACCAATTCTACAAGAGTAGAAGCAAAGAAAGAAGCTCCGAGTCAAGGTCCTACAATGACAAAAGATCTTCCAGTCGAGAGCGCAATTGCTACAATTGTGGGAGACCTGGACACTAGTCCAATGAGTGTACGGAACCCTACAAAAGAAGAGAAGATTCTCCCAAGAGAAGAAGTAGAAGAGAAGAATCACCGCCAAGAGAGAGGAGGAGTAGAGATGATCGTTATGAACGAAGAACATCCCAGAGAAGCAAGGATTCGCAAAAGAAGGAAAAGTCATCAAAGAGCTACACAAAACGAAGACATCAAGCTCATGTTGGTGAATGGGTATCCGGTTCCGACTCTGAACATCACTCCGAGAGAAGCTATCACTCCGACTCTGAACATACTCAAGATGAAGGTGTTGCCGGTCTAGCACTTGTGTCAACCAACTCCTACGACATATTTGATTCACCAAATGAAGGAATTGGGAGATGCTTCATGGATAAAGTCCCTAAGGTAACACACCCCGAGTATGTTGATTTCAATAGTGATGAAGATGACTTCCTAGGTGATGATGATTTACTTATTGACAACTCTAGTGATGAATACTATGATGAAACGTCAATTAATCATGCTAAACAAGATAAAACGAATGACGATGATAAGGAGAAAATTGAGCTTCTAACTATAGAACTAAACACTCTTAAGTCAGCTCATGAAACTATCTTAGGGGATCATCGAGAACTTTTGAGGACTCATGAGAAGTTACAATTTGAAAAGCTCAATCTTGAGCAAGAGCATGAGTTCTTAAAAGCAATCAATGACAATCTTCACAAGAAAAGTTCTTCTTACATTGCCAAGCGTTTACTCTTATCTACTTACATGCCTCAAGTCAAGTCTAGTAACAAAAACAAGAAGGATTCTTCCTCTAGTAGTAACAATAATCATGCTAAATCCAATATTGTTGCTTCTAGTAGTTCTCTTGATTCCACTAATGATTCTCTTAGCCAAGTTACACTTGAGCAAGAAAATAGCTTATTCAAGGGAATTATAGAGAAATGTGTATACAAGAGCCTTACCGGGAGTAAGCAATTCGAGGAAATTGTACGCAAGCAAGGAAGGCACCGGAAGAATCAAGGTGTTGGTTTTGAACGAAAGTTCAATGACAATGGAGTTGAGTGGGAAGAAGATCAATACCCCAAGACGAAGTTTGTTCCTCAATAAGAGAAGTATGATCCTACTTCCTTCAAGGGGACACAAGCTCAAGATGATCTTCCACCACAAGACCACAAGCACAAAGGCAAGGACAAGCTTCAAGAGGAGATTGATGCATTTGAAGAAGCTCCTAAGGCCTTGGTCAAGTGGGTTCCCAATACTACATCAAGTTCTACTTCATCAAGCATGACTACAAACCCTAGGATTCCCATCAAGATGATGTGGATCCCGAAGAAGAAGAACTAGAAAGTTCTTGAGGGAGACTCTGCAAACATTCTTCACTCATATCCTAATGGCAACAACAAGTGCAATCAACTTCCACATCTTGCACTAGTTCAAGGAGTCACAAACCCTCATGTTGGTAAGACAAGGGACAAGGTAACGTAATGCTTTCATGGACATCATCTTGTGTGTGCATCACTCTATGTCTATGTATATACTTGTTTGTTCCTTGTGGGACTAACCCGTGTAGGTATTGAAAGTGCAACTCACTCAAAAGGATTGATCCAAATGATCTTCATCAACATTGAGCATCCACATCTTCAACACCTACATGAAGTCATCATCGACAAAACCCAAGGTTAGTTCATCCCTCTTAGGGGGGATCTCACATCTAGGGGGAGCTTAACTCTAAGAATTGAGTCAAAGCAACTCTAATGATGTGAACACATCAATGCATTATGTAAAAGTGGTAACCCCACTTGAGCTTAAACGATGAGTATGACCTATGATCAAATGTTCTCATTTGACTCCTAAGTCAATATACTCATATATAGATGACCTAGTCATCGCCAATTGTTTGATAGATGCTAGAATTGGTTGTGCATGCTTTGCCACATATTTCATTTGCCATTTTATTGTGTGAGCATGTTGGTTGCATATTTAACTCATTCGAGGACATCCACTTGTTGCTTTGATTGATTGGCTTCTTTTTCTTTTGCCAAGTGGATGAACAAGAATGCCTAAGAACCTTCTCTAGCTATCTATGCTTTTCTTGTCTCAAACTCTATTCATGCTACATCACAAAATTTGATCAAGTCAGATTCGAACCACTCTGTGTGAGGAGCACTCGGAGTCCCTGATTCGTCATAGACTTAAACTTCCAAAACTTCTTTGTGCGTTTCGGTCTGACCGATTCTTCCATTTCGGTCATACCGAGATCACTAAGTCGATCTAGGTTTTCAATCTCGGTGCAACCGATTTGAACTTTTCGGTCTCACTGAGTTGCTGTAACTGTCAACAGTTATGCATCTCGGTGCCACCGAGTTGTTCCACTCGGTCACACCGACAGGGTCGGGCTATATATACTCATGGGCAAAAATTTGGAAACCTTCTCCAAACCCCTTCGCCCGCGAATTGCTCGCTCTGCCTCCAGGGTCTCCAGATCGTCGACTTCGTCGCCAGCCGCCTCCAGTCGCCGGTCTCCGCCGCCGTCAACAGAATTCATCCCCGCCGTTGCTGCCGTAGCGAGTTCATCGCCAAACTAGGGTATGGACTCGATCACAGTGCTATCCCCGTCCGATTCCTAGCACATTGTGTTCATCATGATTCTTGCCATGATTGAAACAATTCTATCCAGTCAAAATAATCCTTAGATTAGATGTGAATTGAAAATTTAGGGTTAGGTTTCTGCTGAAACCATCTCGGACCCACCGAGTTGAAAAACTCGGTTCCACCGATTCGGCTAAGGCCATTGCACAAGTGATTCTCGGTCTGACCGAGAATTGCAAATCGGTGTGACCGAGTTTAGAACTCTGTGAAACCCTAGCAGTCTCGATGCCACCGAACCGTTACTCGGTCTGACCGAGTTCACTAGTTTAGGTTCCAAAAGCTGCTTCGGTATCACTGAGTTTGCAAATCGGTTGATCCGAAATGCTTTCTGCGGAAAACTAAAACTAAGTTTTTGAATCATTCTTTTGCAAAAACCTCTGCATTTTGTGATGCTCATCCATTCTATCTCAACCATAACTATTCACAGGGTCAGCAGTCAGTTTTTGCAGCATGCCAGACCAAAGTGACAGCCAGAGCATGGAAGAGGAGCAGGTTCACATGAGTGAGGGCACTAGTTCCTCTAGCACCTCAGATGAGGGCAGCAGGAGCACCCCAAGGAACTTGCCCAAAGCTGCCACTAGGGCCAAAAGGAAGAGAACCTCAGACTCTGAGGATGAAGAGTATGTGGCCGAAGAAGATGAGGCTACTTCCAACAAGATAGTGCTCAAGGAGTATGGCTCAGCTGCATCCACCAAGCCAGGACAAAACAAGAAGGTCCCTGCCAAGAGGACACCTATGCTGAAAGTTAGAGCTTCAACTCAAGAACCTAAGAAATCTGATCCCAAAGAGGCACCTGCAAGAAGGATGCCCACTTCCAAACCTAGGAAGGTTGCCACTGGGGAAACCATGAAGTTTACCATTGAGTCAGAAGATGAAGCTGTTGGCCAAGACAAGAAGAAGAAAAGAGTAAGAACCGCTACTGCCAAGGTACTTGGCAAGTCCTCTATGAGGAGAGACTCCGAGGAAGAGGAAGAAGAAGCTGCTGCTCCAGCACCCAAGGCACAAAATCTTATGGGTGATGCTATAAGGTCAGGGGCTGCAACATCAAAGCCCAAAGAAGCACCCAAAGCTGCCTCCAAGGCCAAATTTGCACCTAAAAGGAATACCATGAGTATACCAGCTGTTGAGAAGAACAAGGCCCCAGTGCCTGAAGTTGCTGAGGAAGAAGATGAAGGACAAGTTCTGAGAAAGCTGGAACCTAAGATTACAGACCACAGTGATGCTCATCCAGTGGCAGTGAACATGAAGCTGAGAAAGGATGCAGGGCTCAGACAATGGAGATTGTCTGATCCTTATGCAATCAGAAGGAGGACTGTTGTTGACTACAGGTTCCACACTAAGGAACAACAAGATTTCTATGAGACTGTGTTGCTGGACAAGAAGCCCATAGTTTGTGACATGAGGTGGGTGGACTGGAAATACATGAAGGCAAATGAGGATCACTACCCAGGAGTGTTTGACAACTTTAAGGCTTGTGGAGTAGATGACTTTGTTGGACAGAAGTTCACCAACTGGAATGATGAGCTCGTAATGCAATTCTACTCCACAGCTCACTTTTATCCTGATGGCAGAATAGTCTGGATTTCTGAAGGTACAAGGTACCAGTCCACAATTGAAGAATGGGACAAACCGATCAATGCACCAAAGGAGAGTGAAGATGACTTGGATGTCTATGCCAAGAAGAAGAAGGATCACAACTCATTGTCACACATGTACAAGGAGATACCAGACAAAGCTCTTGAGACCTTCAAGTTTGGGTCTATCCATTTCCTTCTGTCAGGACTGCCAACGATCAACTGGATCCTAAGGCACACTCTCTTGCCCAAGTCAGGTGACCACAACATGATCAAAGGCCATGCAATAAACTTGCTACACATATTTGATGTGCCTCAGAAATTCAAGGTCATGAGCCTCATAGTTGAGACTATCAAGAGGACAGCAACAGACCAGAAAAGAAGCTGTGGGTACGCCCCACAGATCCAGGAGCTGATCAACTCCAAGATGGGCACAGGCAAATACTTGTTGGACAAGGAACATTTTGCTATCTACCCAGACTTTGAGGACAACCAAGTAGTCATGAATGAGAGTGAACCATCTTCAGTGCAAGATCAAGAGAAGAAGGAGAAGGCAAAGAAGGAGAAGGCTGCCAAGATGCCAACAATTGATGAGGCATCTGAGTACTTTTTGAAGAGCAAGCAGGACCAGCTTGGTTACTTAATAGCACCAACTCTGAGGATTGAGAAGGGGTTGGCCACCCTAACTCAAAACCAGGAGAGCCTGGAAAGAATCATGGAACAAAAATTCTATGACCTAGATGTGAAAGTAACTGAGATCCAGTCTGTTGTGGAGCAGCTTCAAGATGATATGCAGGAGAGGAAGGGCAAGACAACCACTGATGCATTTGCCAGAGTGCCTCGAGCTCAAAGATCAGTTGAAGAGCCAGTGACAGACACCAGAGCCACTTCATCTGCACCAGCTACAGCTCCAGTGCAACCAACTCCAGCACTAACTCCTCCAGCTCCATCCACATCAACTGAAGTCTTCGTCCAAGGAGCCATCTCTACACCACCACCTGAAGATCAAGCCTGAGAGACGAAATAGTACTATGCATTTTCTAGGAACTTTTTGGTAACTTGTTGCCAAAGGGGGAGAAAATGTATAGATCATAGGCTTCAAGAGAGAGAGAGTTTGCTTTTGTTCTCTCTTGTCTTCGTGGTTGAACTTTGTTTGCTTTTGCTTGCTTGAGATACTATGTTATTGTCTGTGTGATACAATGATGATCATGTGTTTGATCATA
Source organism: Triticum aestivum (assembly GCF_018294505.1). Taxonomy (NCBI): domain Eukaryota; kingdom Viridiplantae; phylum Streptophyta; class Magnoliopsida; order Poales; family Poaceae; genus Triticum; species Triticum aestivum. The sequence continues at coordinate 97,505,430 of NC_057795.1, read as the reverse complement.
TGCTATCTTAATGCTTGTTAGATGACAATATCTCATTTATCTTTATATGATCATTCACTTTGCTTGGTGATGAGTGCATGTATTCAATCTTTAATATTTTGAGCGCTCCACCAAGATGTATGTGACATGGAAGAGTAACCCATGAGCCTAACTCCTTGTGCATTTGCAGTCCAAAGCAAATCTTAAACTATGCACAAATTTAGGGGGAGCTCTTGCTTATCACATACTTCTCAAAGCGACGATGTTTTTCAATCTTATTATCATTTGTCGAAGCTTTGATCTATATGTTGTCATCAATTACCAAAAAGGGGGAGATTGAAAGTGCAACTATCCCTAGTTGGTTTTGGTAATTCCTAACAACATATAGCTCATTGAGCTAACATCTTTCCAAGACAAATATTTCAGGAAAGGCTCAATGAATCGCATGGCATGGATGAGGAAAGTGGATCCCTCAAAATTGTAAGGATAAAAGGATTGGCTCAAGCTCAAAAGCTCAAGACTCTATATTTTACATTTTTAGTGATCCAAGATCACATTGAGTCTATAGGAAAAGCCAATACTATCAAGGAGGGATGAGGTGTTGCTTAATGAGTTGCTTGCTCCATAATGCTTAGTGATATGCTCCAAAAACCCTCAAATACTTTCTCATATCCTCATATGACCTGAACCTAAAGTCAAACTCGGACCCACCGATTCTTTCTATCCGGCGCCACCGAGTTTAGATGTCATAGCCACTGCCACAAACCCTAGGCAAATCGGTCTCACCGATAGGGATCTCGGTCTCACCGAGATGGGATTGTAATCTCTCTGTTTCCCTTCGTAACGCTTCGGTCTAACCAAAGTGAGCGATCGGTCCCACCGAGATTGCAATGTAAACTCTTTGTTTCCTCTTCGTAACGTTTCGGTCCAACCGAAAAGAGCGAATCGGTCCCACCGAGTTTACCTGACCAACTCTCTGGTTAGCTTATTACCAAAATCGGTCTCACCGAGTTTGTGTAATCGGTCTCACCGAGATTACGTTATGCCCTAACCCTAACCACATCGGTCCTACTGAGTTGCATGTCGGTCCCACCGAAAATCACTAACAATCACTAGGTTTACTAAATCAGTCTGACTGGGTTTGTTGATTCGGTCCCACCGAGATTGGTAAATTGTGTGTAACGGTTAGATTTTGTGTGGAGGCTATATATATCCCTCCACCTCCTCTTCAGGAAGTAGGCGATCTCCTATCCCTTACAAACTCCTTGGTTCAACTCCACAATCTTGTCGGAGTAAATTGTTTGTAAGGGCAAGGAGATCTACCACTAGTGAGGCAAGTCTTTCATGGGTGATGACCATGCACTACAGGAATGAGATAATTTGCAGTCTGTGCCCTACAGACGGCAAAGACCAAAAAATAGACGGCAAAGAGTTTGCCGTCTGCAAGCTGACGGCAAAGTCAGACGGCAAAGATAAGTGGGCAAAGAGCACTTTGCCGTCAGCTTTTTATGGGGCAGACGGCAAAGATTTTGCCGTCAGCCAATCTGTCTTTGCCATCAGCCGAAAAAATAACAGACGGAGAACAAAATCGTCTTTGCCGTCAGCCAAAAATACATCTTTGCCATGAGCCAGGAAGATCACATACGGCAAAGCGTATTTTTTTATTTATAAAAAACTGTACAAACAGACCAATTGCAGATGCCAGATGGTCAAACGCTTAGACAGAATCCTCACGTGCGAGGTTTTTTTTTCCTGATATTCGTTCGCTTATGCCGTGGCTTAGTAGTCTTATTACAATCATCTTTATGTATATACAATAAAAATGGTTTCATTACAGAGAGATTACAGAGAGGGTCAAACAAAAAACATATTGCAGTGGTTGCCCGCGTGGCATGGCAGAGCCAAGCCATTGCCGGCGCAGCCAGCAGTGGGTGGCCAGCGCGGCACAGAGTGGCCAGCGGTGGTCGGTGCAGCACGGGCTGCGGAGGCCATTGAGATACGATGCGCCGTGCGCAGGGCCGACTGGGGACGAGGTCGGGTCCAGCGAGGCGATGGGCGGGGCCGGCGGGGGACGGGCGGGGCAGGGTGCGGCGGAGGCCTACAGAAGCCTGCGTGCAGGGGCGACGGTGCCAGGGCCGGGCCCGGCAGCGCCGCGGGGCGACGGGGCACAGACGCCTGCATGCG
>NC_057795.1:97502675-97503061 GCF_018294505.1 Triticum aestivum | reverse complement strand
GGCGCAGATGCCTTCATGCGGGGGCTCCGGGCCGAGGAGGCCTGCAGGGGCGCGGGCCTGGGGCCGCCGGTGCTGGGGGCGAAGCAGGTGGAGGTCAAGTCAACGGCACCGGGGCTGCTCTAGATCGGGAGAGAGGCTGCGTACGAGACTGAGAGAGAGAGATGCGTACGAGAGAGAGGGTGCTGGGGGAGAAGGAGAGAGGAGATGGGAGTCGTGGGTGGTGGCAGGTACAGTCGTGGGTGGGGGCGGATAGGATCGTGGGGGCGCGTGCGTTGTGGGTTAGTGGGTGGGTGCGGGCGTGCGTCCGATGGTTGTGGGTTGTGCGTCTCAGATTTTGCCAAGTCATCGATCCGTGTCATCGATCCGTGTGGTGTGCTTTTTCTTTG
>NC_057795.1:97497516-97502467 GCF_018294505.1 Triticum aestivum | reverse complement strand
AAAGAGCTCACTTTGCCGTCTACCAAAACAAACACAGACGGCAAAGATTCTTTGCCGTGTGCCAAAACAAATACAGACGGCAAAGAATATTTGCCGTCTGTGTTTTTGTTAGCAGACGGCAAAGTGAGCTCTTTGTCGTCTGTCTTTTGTTTTGCACACGGCAAAGTCTATTTTGACGTTAGGTTTTCTTTGCCGTTTGTTGATGATGGCAAACCCTTTCTTTGCCGTCTGCCCGACGAAAAGCTGACGGCAAAGACATCTCCTGACGGCAAATTAGCTGTCTCCCATAGTGATGGTGGGATAGACAAGGTTGCTTCTTCGTGGACCCTTCGTGGGTGGAGCCCTCCGTGGACTCACGCAACCGTTACCCTTCGTGGGTTGAAGTCTCCATCAACATGGATGTACGATAGCACCACCTATCGGAACCACGGCTCAAAAATCACCGTGTCTCCAAATTGCGTTTGAAATCTCCAAACCCTTCCCTTTACATTCTTGCAAGTTGCATGCTTTACTTTCTGCTGCTCATATACTCTTTGCATGCTTGCTTGAATTGTGTGAAGATTGCTTGACTAAGATAGCTAAAATCTGCCAAAGACTAAAATTGGGAAAAGGTTAAGTTTTTAATTGGTTAAGTAGTCTAATCAAACCCCCTCTAGACATACTTCAAGATCCTACATCCTCCTACTTCTTCTTATTTTTTGTAGCGGAAAGAAAAGAACAAAAGCAAGTGCACGACGACAGAAACTCCTGAGGCCCGGCCCTGGCAGTGCTCGGGCTCAGTCAGAGTCCTCCTCCTGCTTCACCTAGGCATGGCGGTGATGTAGCTCGTCTCCCCTTAGTCCGGGCACGGAAACGCGGCGGCTCATCGGAGTCGTTGTCGCTGGAGCTTTCTACGGAGGAGAATCTGTCACTACTGGAGGCGGCACGACCATCACCAAGGGCGAGTTCATCACCAATGACGACACCGCCTCTCCATCCGCTGTCATCATCAACGTCGTTGTTGTTATCGCTCTCCGGGCTGCACCCTACGCATGGTACGTTCTCCCGAAGATCCTCATGTAGAGGGTCGCGATGCCATCACACCTGAAGTGGAGGGTGCACCTCCCGTGCAGGTCCCGTGCGCGGGCAAATGACTGCCACCCGCGATTCAGGAACACGTTGCCGACAGCCGTGACCTGGGCCTCCACCCACGAGGCCTTGCTGGAGCAGCCATCGGCCTGAAGCCAGAAGCCACCAGGTCCCCCCGCCGGTAGCGCGCTCGCAAAGAAGCACGGGAGCCAGAGCCAGGCGCCTACGGGCCTCTTCGCCCACACCACGAACTCCGGGGGAGCGTCGGCCGAGTGGGACCGCGGCCGTGGTGGCTGGATAACCACTACGCGCCTCACCTCCTCGCAGCTGATTCCCTGACCGCGGTGGCTTCGGCCACAGGACGATGCGCCCCCAAGACCGTCGGAGTCACTTCCTGCGTCGCAGCATACTTGCGGGGGCGCCTGCGGCCCCTCTTGTGCGAAGGCGAGTCCGGTCCCTCCTTGGGGGCCTTTCCCTTCTCTGCGGCAGAGAGCCTCCTCATCGGTGCCATGGATGCTCTAGTGAGGTGATGGACCGAGAAGAAGGAGAAGCAAGGGGCGAGAAGACAAAGATGGGCAGGGGGTCCGCGCGCTCCCCCATTTATAGCCGAGGGAGGTCAATCATCGGCCTCCCATGATCTCGAGTAATGATGGCTTCCTCTGCATGTAGCAGGCAGTTGTCAAGTCGAACGGTTGCCGAGGTACCGTGGGGAAGCGAAGCCGCCCATGTCTTATCAAGCGCCGTGCGTTGACCCAGTCCATAGGCGATTGGGGCCCACGGTGTTCCGCACTTGCCCTTTGGCCTCACCTCAAAGCCAAGTGCGAGCGCGCCTTTGGCCTGAGGGCTACTGTCGGTGTTATGGGAACTAGGGTACCCAGACTTGCCTACCTGCGGCCCACGGCATGGCTCCATCAACGGCCTGGTACCGGTGATCTCCAACCACGACAAGACAAGACCCTCGCGAGGGGCCAAGCCTCGCGAGGCGGACGACAACAAGACCTCCTAAAGGAGCGGTTTCCCCAGGCGGCCTCCTGAGGAGCGGAGATTTGTATGCAAGCACTCACCTCATGAGGTTGAGGTGACGCCAGCCATGACAACCAAGCCCAGGCGCGCACCAGCGGGCGTAGAGCGGCACGTTTCCTCTTTGGTGCTAAGGAGGCAAGCGTAGGTGTGGAGTCCCATGGAATCAACCAAAGGTTGTCATTTGCGTGCAACAAGACCAGGACCGCTAGAATGGTAGGATGGATGTCATCGTCGAGCCAACCACGATGTCACGCTCAGAAGCTTTGTAGGCGAGGACCACCTTTTGTCAGGATAAGATGTACTACTTGTCCGCTTTCAAAATTGGCCACTTTTGGATCCCTTCTCGCCTAAGTTTTTGGGGAAGAGTACCAAGGCCACTATAAATATAGCCTAGCCACCACCATAGAAGGGATCGGACCCCCGGAGACCGAATCCCTAGAGCTCATCACAAGAACAAGCCCCCTGAGTCTGTTCTTCCCCTTGTACTAATTCATCCTCAGCCCCCGCGAGGCTAATCCACCAGAAAGCAGGAGTAGGGTTTTACACCGCAAGGTGGCCCGAACCTGGGTAACTGCCGTGTCCATTTCTTTCCCATTCATCGAGCTAGGTTGTGAGAGCAGCGAGTCAATCAGCTTGAGAGGTTGAGTTCTTTGCACACACCCCTGAGTTCGAACCTTTATTGGGGTTGCGGATCCCGGAATCCGACAAAGAGGGAGAATGCCGGCAACTCGAATTTTGGACCTGAAAAGATGAAATGTGAGATACCTATTATTGCAGGAAACCACGACCACCTATGGGACTAGGACGGCCCCTTGCTAGTTCAGTAGGGGGAGTCGTGTTGCACAAAGAGCAGACCAACGCAAGGCAACACGACAGTGATCGCACATGCAGTTTTACCTAGGTTCGGGCCGTCGCGAGGTGTATAACCCTACTCTTGCTTTGATGGATTGATGGGGAAAGGTGGTGGTGGTGCGTAGTACACTTGCCTGGCAAGGGTTTCTTTGGGGCAGCAGCGGCTACACGCGTATGGGGGTGTGAGTGGTCTAAACTTCTAAGCCTTAGAATCACTGCCCTGGGCCTCCTTTTATAGATCAAGGGGTTACCACAGTGGCAAATTAGTCATTAGACGCTGATATGATAGCAAATAGTGCTATCATACCTAACTCCGCAGGCTGAAAACATGCATTTAATGCACCACTTAGTGTTAGGTCGTTGGTTGCCTGGCAAGGCCTGCCAGGCTAATTCGCCAGCTCCATGCCTGCTCGCTTGACACGTCACTAGACGAGTGTCATATGTGGGTTCACTTGCTAGGAAGCGGCCGCCATGTGGCGAATGGCTGCCACTTAATCATCCTGCGTCTTAACACCACACTGATTGACGACGTGGGTCGTGGTGGAGTAGTTGGTGAGGTGATTTGGTCTCCGTGAGTCCCGGTAGGCCCTGTCGGGGTGCCTGGGTCCTCTTCTTCTAGGGGTGGCCTCGCCCCTTGCCGGGCTCGCCTGCCCGGCAAGGGAGGCTTCTTTCTTGATAATATCTGGCTCCTCTATCTTAGTCTTTGTTCCTTCTAATCTGCTGGTTGGTTCTTCGAGTCTCTTGGTCCCTTGCTATGGTGTTCCAATCTTGATCTTGTGCCTGTGCACAGTCAGGTCAACAGGTCGTGGGTCTGTTGCACCGATAGAAGCCCTCGGGCATGCCCCGAATGCGCTGCCAAGCGTCGTTGGGGTAGGGCCTAACAAGTGCATAGGCAGTGATGTCAAAGAGGCTGGTCTCTTGAGATCTTCTTTGCTTCTTTATGAGTCTTGATTCTGGGCCAGTTTCCAGTTTCCCCATGCATCAAGCGAAGCCGATGATGGTGGGGCCGCTCTAGTAATGGCCCGTGAATGACTTCAACGCATGGGATAGAAACTGCCAATTCACTCTTCCCACTGCGCCCTTATCCTTAGCCACGTATGCCGCATGCATCGCGTGGGGTAGGTAATGAAGGCACGTGGCGTGGGAGAGTATGATGGCGAGGGCCCGGTTTCCTTGAACTGGTGGAGGAGGGCAGTGGTTACTGTCGGTGTCAAAACCGGCAGATCTCGGGTAGGGGGTCCCGAACTGTGTGTCTAAGGCTAATGGTAACAGGAGGCGGGGGACTCGATGTTTACCCAGGTTCCGACCCTCTCCACTACTAGAAAAAGGCCTGCTAGTGGTGCACCCATTTTTGCTACTAATAGCGCACTACAGGTGCGCCAGTAGCATCACGCCATTAGATTTTTTTTACTAATGGTGCACCACTGGTGCGCCATTAGTATACCAGATACTAATGGCGCACCTGTAGTGCGCCATTAGTATGCCTAGAGGTGCGCCATTACAATCTCACTTAGTAATGGCGCACCACATAGGAGTGCGCCATTAGCAACAAATTTTTTTGAAATTTTTTTGAATTTTTTTTTGAAAGTTTTCTTAATCTCGGGTCACTATGGCTTAATCTCAGGTCAATATGCTTAATCTCAGGCCAAATCACACTCCGTGGTCAAACTTCCCGAAAGGTCACCCATCCTCACACTACTCTAGCCCAAGCAAGCTTAACTTCAGAGTTCTATCCACCCCCAGCACCAGCTCACTTCACAGGCACTTGTTGATATATCTAGCATATCAATCCTATTAAACCTTGTTGATGTTTAGGACTTTGTTCATGTTCATGAGTGTGATGAAATTTTGAAAAATTATTTCAAACATCCCGGTCATATTACGTATCATATTTTGAAAAAAAATTCGAAACATTTTTTTTCTGTTACTAGTGGCGCACCAAGCAAACGGTGCGCCACTAGTAAGTTTGAAATTTTCTTTTATTTTTTTGACATTTCCAACATTTTTT
>NC_057795.1:97475506-97497194 GCF_018294505.1 Triticum aestivum | reverse complement strand
AAGTTAGTAATGGCGCACCACGTCCACGGTGCGCCATTACTAGTTTTGAAAAAAAATAAAAAAATGATTTTTTTTGAAAAAAACTTAGTAATGGCGCACCAGTGGACAATGCGCCATTACTAGTTAAAACTAGTAATGGCGCACTGTCTACTGGTGCGCCATTACTAACAAATTGTTCTTTAATTTATTTTTTCAAAACTACTAATGGCGCACGGTGGGTGTGGTGCGCCATTACTATGTCAACTAGTAATGGTGCACTATCCCACGGTGCGCCATTAGTAACATTTTTTTTCAAAACTACTAATGGCGCACCACACACCAGGTGCGCCATTAGTAATATATTACTAATGGCGCACCTGTATAGCAATGGCGCACCACATACATGGTGCGCCATTAGTGTCCATATTATCTATAGCCCTTTTCCTAGTAGTGCTTTATGGAGGTAATACCCTACTTCCTGTTAGATTGATCTTGATGATATGAGTATTACAAGAGTTGATCTACCACGAGATCGATGAGGCTAACCCTAGAAGCTAGCCTATGATTATGATTGTTATTCTTGTCCTACAGACTAAATCCACCGGTTTATATAGACACCGGAGGGGGTTAGGGTTACATCAGGTCGGTTACAGAGAAGGGAATCTACATATCTGAATTGCCAATCTTGCCTTCCATGCAAAGGAGAGTCCCACCCGGACACGGGACGAAGTCTTCTATCTTGTATCTTCATAGTCCAACAGTCCGGCCAAAGTATATAGTCCGGCTGTCCGAGGACCCCTTAATCCAGGACTCCCTCAGTAGCCCCCGAACCAGGCTTCAATGTCGATGAGTCCGGCGTGCAGATTGTCTTCGGCATTGCAACGCGGGTTCCTCCTCCGAAGTTTTCCAAAGTACCTATTATAATAAGCAGTACTCGGCTCCTCAGTTAACGTTACGCCTCCTCGGCTTCTGTACTTCAATAATTTCCAGCTTCCACGTGTCGAGCGAATGTGAGGAGTCAAGACATTTTTACATTTGCCACCCTAACCACTTAAGTAAACCGTCTATTTAAAGAGATGGAGATCTTCAGATCTAATCCACACCATCCTCCCCAAGCGAAGAATCATCAGAGCACACCTGAAAACACCATCCCAACATGCCTGGACCCTGTAGCTCCTCCTCCTGCCCTCACAGTGCCAAGCCGGGTGATTGGGAGAAGTGCACTGTATCCCACGGTCAATTAGTGAAGTTGCAAACCCAGGGGTTCCTCCCACCTGCATACCTAGTCCCCGTCCGAGCCGGATTAGCTACTTTTGACGGCGGGGAGCAAGCGGAGATTTTCCCTAATCCATCTACGTGGGAGCGAGTATGCCTTCTCCCTTATCTGCTGAGGGGTGTAAGATTTCCAATCCATCCCTTCCTCCGCGGGCTCTTAGAGTACTATGGTCTCCAGCTGCATAACTTCACCCCAGCCTCCATCCTGCATATCGCAGGCTATGTCGCCCTTTGCAAGCTTTTCCTGGGTTGCGAAGCTCATTTTGAGCTATGGAAGAGGTTGTTCTGCCTCGTCCCTCGTAACCAAGAGGGATCGATATTCCAAGTTGGCGGAGCCGAGATATGGTGCATCGCCGGGACAGGATACCTATCCGGCACACTGAAGAAGGTATCTGAAGAATGGCCTCCCGAGTGGTTCTATGTAGAGGACGTGTCCCTTCCTGACCCAGTTCGAATGGGTCTCCCTGAGTTCACAAGTACTCCATTGGTGAAGCGGCGCAACTGGCGTCCCCGGAGCCCCAAGGAGGAAGATAATAGAGAGGTCCCACAATTGATGAGCAAGATACGAACGCTTGCTGCATCCGGATTAACAATAATCGAGGTCATGGCCGTATGCATAATGCGGGGGCTACAGCCACTCCAGTACCGAGGGCGTCCCATGTGGCAGTTCAATGGTGAAGACGACGCCACCCGCTGCGGCAGGAAAGGCCCGGACTCCACCAATGCTCTAGTGAAAATATTATCCGAGCTATACAAAGGATAAAAAGAGGAGTTCGTCCGCATTAAGACACGAGATGGATTTTCTATGTACAACCCTCCCAGCTGGGTGAGTCGCTATCCCTTACTCGACTCTATCCATTCTCCTAGTCCTTTAGCATGCATTTTTACTCTGCGCATCCATAACAGGAATGGCGGAAGTTTACCAAGGGTATCAACAGTCCGGCTCCACAGCCCGAGGAACGTGACTAAGCCCTTGACCCCGGATTCAAAGTGGATCCGGATATATTTGTGGAGCTTGTCGAAGGGGTGTTCTACCAGGCGAGCTGTGACGGCACCGAAGTGGCCATCATCGCTGACTATCCTGGCCTCCTCCCTGCATCACATGTAAGTGAATAGGAGACTTATTTACAAAAAGGATTCGTTCTTTTCGCCTTACCCACAACACATCGCTTATGTTTATTAAAGGGAAAGCGGTCGGCGCTCCATGCCGAACCCGAGGCAACTCATCAACAGGGAGTACCTACGCCGGGTAGGCTTCCAAAAAGGAAGGCGAGCGGAAATGCGGCAAAACCGTCATCAAAGACGTACGGTCTCAAACATGATCCACAACAGTCATATTAAAGTATGACACTGTCCTTCGTGTCTTGGCAGGAAAAGCATCCGTCGGACTATATCTGGGGACCCTACTCGCCACGCCTCCACCAGCCGGGCTCCAGAGCCGGCCTCGAGGGTGGAGGTTAATACGGGAGTGACACCGGACAACCCTCATATAGAGGATTCAGATAGACTATCCGCTACAAACTCCAAAGTAGAGAGCGCCATGAATCATCGGCATTGGCGGGCCGCACTATGCGACCCTGGTTTCTCCGAAGAAGCTTTCAATGCTTCAGCTCAGGTGATGCGTACATCCGAGCTGCTTGAGATGGGCTTGCTAGAGCCGCAGACCAGTATTTGAAAGATATACGGGTAAGTAAAATCTGATAATTATGTATATCAGTAGCCCCTGAGACTTGATATAGTTGGTACAACTGATTTAAGGATCATTCTATAAACATGTTATTTCAGAGAAGAATAACCTGCTATCTCAAGAGCTGGAGAGGTGTCAAACCCAGCTGAGGGCAAAGACTACCGAACTAGAAGGATCCAAAAAGACCTCAATTGGTAATACTTTTCTCTATCGAAAAGATGTCATCAAGGAGTGAATCCGCAGATAATTCCGAAGTGAATCCGGACATCCTACAAGAGGATGAACAGAGAGCTCAAAGGCATCACGATGCTGGCGAGTGTATACTTACACGGGTCAGGCAGGAGAAAAATGATCTCCGGGATGCCAATACCTGGCTCAGCGTAGAATTAAAAGACGTTCGTGCTCAGCTAGCTGACTCCATGAAGGAGAATAAAAGGCTTCAACATGACATTTTCAGTAAGTGCTTGAATGAACCATATTGTTTATATATATAGTTCGGTGAAGAGGCAGTATAACAGCGTTATGTCTGTAGGTATGCTGACTGGTCGTCCCAGAGAAGAGATGCCCGGATCTGCAGGCGATATGCTGCAAGAGCTTGCGCAACTGCACGAGCAAGTTCGGCAGGTTATGCACAGCGTCGCCAAAGCCTTGTGGCCTTCGGTTTCCCTACCAAGAGGCATGGGGGAGCTTGTGCAGCTGCTGAAGGGAGCACGGTGGCGCTTCTGGTTATGAAAGATATTTGCTTGTCGTCAAGGTGCAAGAGAATCTTAGGCGATGGTAAAGACGCGGTACACCAAGCTTAATCCGAATCATATGGCCCGGGTCAGACCTGTAGGGTCAGATGGGAATGAAATCCCCGTTAGCCTGGTATATGACCAGATAGAATTAGCCGCAAAGTATTCCCAGCAGGACTGTAGACTAGACAGCCTGTTGGAAGGCATAGAAGAAGAAATGTCTTAGTCATAGTGACTATGTACTTCAATGGACATATTTTGTCCCTAGCCGGATTGTAAATCATTTGTCATGGTAGACCTTTTCGCTTAGACCTCCTAACACGATAGTCCGGATTGTTTCTGAATACCCGCTCGGTTATAGAAACCGGGATACGCGTGGAAACCAGGCGTAGGGGTCATAGTTGCTTGAACAGACAAGTAGCCAACTAGTTATGTTATATTACATGGGTAGTAAGAAACATCTTCCAGAGAGAATTGTTCCATTAAGGGTTCCTTTCCCTGGGTACGCATGCATTAATGTGCATGTCCGAACTACGCTTGAAAGAGCAGTATATGAAAACATCTGGGGGTTTTGTATTATGAAAGGTAAAAGACATCTTTAGTTCACCGCCCGAATATTCCCTTGAGAACGCTAGCTCTCGGCTTCACCCAGTCTGAAGTACACATCCGGAGGACCCGACAGTAACAATCGCAGAGGTGCTCCCCTTAAGCCCTAGCCGAATGAACGGGAACGTAGGGCATAAACACAAGAGCCAGGCAACCCAGCTTGGCCAAAACTCAAGTCACATCGATGCATATAATGGTGAAGAAAAGGTGCATACAAAGGAAAGTCGCATATGCAAGGGGTGAGGGAGTCCTGGATTAGGGGGTCCTCGGACAGCCGGACTATATACTTTGGCCGGACTGTTGGACTATGAAGATACAAGATTGAAGACTTCGTCCCATGTCCGGATGTGACTCTCCTTTGCGTGGAAGGCAAGCGTGGCGATTCGGATGTATAGATCTCCTTCTCTGTAACCGACTCTGTGTAACCCTAGCCCACTCCGGTGTCTATATAAACCAGAGGGTTTAGTCCGTAGGACAAGAACAATGATAATCATAGGCTAGCTTCTAGGGTTTAGCCTCTATGATCTCGTGGTAGATCAACTCTTGTAATACTCATATCAACAAGATCAATCAAGCAGGAAGTAGGGTATTACCTCCATCGAGAGGGCCTGAACCCGGGTAAACATCGTGTCCCCAGCCTCCTGTTACCATTAGCCTTAGACGCACAGTTCGGGACCCTCTACCCAAGATCCGCCGGTTTTGACACCGACATTGGTGCTTTCACTGAGAGTTCCACTATGTCGTCACGGTAAGGCTTGATGGCTCCTTCAATCATCAGCAACGATGCGGTCCAGGGTGAGGTTTTCCTCCCCGGACAAATCTTCGTATTCGGAGGCTTCACACTGCGGGACAACTCGCTTGGCCATCTGGAGCAGATCTATAGCTACGCCCCTGGCCATTAGGTCAGGTTCGGAAACTTGAACTACACAACCGACATCCGCGAAGACTTGATCTTCGATGGGTTTGAGCCTGCGTCAGGAGCGCTGAACAGTCACGACGTGCATGACTTAGATATGCCATTAGACGGTGTTCGGAATATTGCACCTGTGGCTGCCCCAACCCCTAATCTGGAGCAGATCATGCCATTCAAGGACGGGTGGATGGACCCCGCCACGGAAGCCGCACACTCATCAGCGTTGGAGCCGAACACGGATTCCGCCTCCAAAGAGATCTGTGTCATTGGACCCCCGGACTCGTCTCCGGTCTTAGGTTCCGAACCACGCACGTCCATGCCTATCGAATCTGATTGGGCACCTATCATGGAGTTCACCTCCGCAGATATCTTTCAACACTCACCCTTGGGTGACATGCTAAACTCATTGAGCTCTCTCTCTTTATTAGGGGACTCTTGACAAAACTATGTCCGGCTCGAGTGGGATGCGGACGACGAAGAAATTCGCTGCCCACCCACCACCCGGAAAAACGTTTGGAATAAGAGAACCTCCACAGAAGGCTTGTGGACACCGCGAGGATCCTGAAGAAGCATAAGCAAAGGCTTAAGGCCGCGCAAGATACGCTCAACTACAGATGGAACAAAGTGATAGACACTGAAGAAAAATACGACGACGATCCCCACACAAAGAGCTACCCAAAGCGCAAGCTGCTGCCCAAATTCGACGACGAGGCCATAGAGCCCATTCCGCTGAAGAATAATACGACCAATAAGCCGGACCAACCACCTCGTGGCCGCGACAGAGCGGCTAATGATGCCGCACACAAGTCAACACACGATTTACATGAGCTCCTGGAACAAAAGGCCGGTGCGACCAAGTCCATCTATGGATCTAGAGGACGTGCTCCGGCGCAAGATCATATCCACCAAAATGATCATATTGATTGAATACCAGTTCGGACTCAACCCCGAACACAAGAACCGTCGACAGCATGCCATGACATATCCAATTACAGGGGAGCTGCACACCCCCTGTGCTTCACTGATAAAGTGCTGGATCATGAATTTTCACAGGGATTCAAACCCGTGAATATAGAGGCATATGACGGAATGACAGACCCTGGGGTCTGGATTGAGGACTTTATCCTTCATATCCACATGGCTCGCGGAGATGATCTCCATGCCATTAAATATCTGCCCCTCAAGTTGAAAGGACCAGCTCGGCATTGGTTGAAAATCCTCCCCGAAAACTCAATTGGAAGTTGGGAGGAACATGAGGATGCTTTCAGGGCCAATTTTCAAGGGAACTATGTCCGACCTTTGGATGCAGATGATTTAAGTCACATAATCCAACAACCCGGAGAGTCAGCCCGTAAGCTGTGGAATAGATTTCTCACTAAGAAGAATCAAATCGTTGATTGTCCGGATGCCGAAGCCTTAGCGGCCTTCAAGCATAATATTCGAGACGAATGGCTCGCCAGACACCTTGGCCAAGAAAAACCGAGAACAATGGAAGCCCTAACAAGCTTTATGACCCATTTTTGCGCGGGAGAGGACAGCTGGTTGGCCCGTAGAGGCACTAGCGACCCAAGCACATCCGAAATCAGGGATGGCAATGGGAAGCCACGTCGCAATAAAAACAAGCGTCGAAACAACAAAGACAATCCAGATAACACGGTGGTCAACACCGGATTCAGGGGATCTTGACCCGGTCAACGGAAAAAGCCATTTAAAGGCAGCAGAGATGGACCGTCCAGCCTAAACAAGGTTCTGGATAGATTATGCCAAATTCATGGCACCCCCAAAAAACCTGCAAATCACACCCACAGAGAATGCTGCGTCTTCAAGAAGGCCGGCAAGTTAAATGCCGGACACAAGGAAAGGGAAACTCCAAGTGAAGACGAGGATGAGCCTCGCCAGCCGAACACTGGGAGACAGAAAAAATTCCCACCAGAAGTCAAAACAGTGAATATGATTTATGCAACTCACATACCAAAGAGAAGGCGCAATCGTGCACTCAGAGACGTATATGTTGTAGAGCCCGTCGCCCCCAAGTTCAACCCTTGGTCGGCCTGCCCGATCAGTTTTGATCGCAGGGACCATCTGACTAGTATCCGACATGGAGGATCGGCTGCCTTGGTGCTCGACCCAATAATTTATGGATACCATCCCATCCGAGTCCTTATGGACGGCGGCAGTAGTCTTAATCTGATATATCAGGACACTGTCCACAAGATGGGGATAGACCCATCAAGAATCAGCCAAAGTAACACTACCTTTAAAGGAGTAATACCAGGCGTTGAGGCCCGTTGCACGGGCTCTCTCGTATTAGAGGTTATATTCGGTTCTCCCGACAACTTCAGAAGCGAAGAATTAGTCTTCGACATCGCTCCATTCAGAAGCAGCTATCATGCACTACTCGGAAGAGCGGCCTTTGCTCGCTTCAACGCAATACCACACTATGCCTACCTCAAACTCAAGATGCCCGGTCCATGTGGCGTCATCATAGTTAGCGGGAACACAGAGCGTTCTTTACGTGCGGAAGAATATGTGGCGGCTCTAGCAGCCGAACACTAAGCGGCCTCTCCAACCAAAATAAATGACCGGTCATTAAGACCACGGACATGGTTAGACGAGTCCAGTGCACCACCGGTTGTAACAGCCCAGATAAACATGATCTCGGGCCTATGGATATACCCCCAAAAGTGGTGCTAGGGGCTACCCGCATGTACAAAAGCCCACAATTCGGCTTGACCCTATTAATATAACAATATATTACATTTTAATGATCCATTGAGAATAACCAACTTCTTGCACGATTACACCGGACTCTTTTACCTGATTTTTTTCCTTTTTACAGATGACCATCGTGCTACACCCTTCTAGGATATGGCACAACGGAGACAAAGGCACAGACATGCAGTAGGTCCCCGCTCAAAGGTTTCTCTTTAGATTAAGCCCCTATGTAAACCTTCTTTAATGTCTCTTGTTGCTTGACATCCCCCGGGTACTTAATACACACACGAGGGATACTAGCGTTATGGGCATTTCGCCACGTCAGACTAATGCATGTACCTAGAAATTCGGGGTTCATTATCGAGGGCGTTTGTCAGCCTAGTATATGTTACAAAGTCCGAATACCTTCGGGAGTGTTTGGCGTCGCGAGTTTGGCCTTATATGCATCAGCTCCGAATCATGTCTTTGGTCAAATGTTGGGTTTTCCTGGCTCATGGGTTTGCTACCTTACATGTCGTTTTATCGGCTAAGGCAGCCAAAGGAGAACTACTGCGATTGTGCCCTGGTTATTCCGGATGAGCACCTCAGTAGAGAAAGCCGAAAACTGACTGTCATGATACAGTGAGAGACTGGTCAACCACTCGATGACTCAAAGGAATCTTCGGGATTCCTCCGCATTAACGAAGGACTTGGTTTCCAATCATGTACGTACGTACACCTAATTCAGATGAACGCGGAAGTACAAGGGGCTATATAGTAGCCCCACTGTCAAACTCCTATGGCAATGTGAAAGTGTTAAAGCACTATAGTCCGATTGCCTAGTTCGACGTGCGATCACTGTCAGGACCCCGACTCAATGCCACACCGATCTAGCATGTAACACCTCATATCACTTTGCGGCCTCACGCACGGTATTCCCACTGGTATCGCCTTACCAGGCCCGGGACCGTTTGCGCCTTTTGGCACACGTATATGCTAGTGTCGCTAGCATCCATATGAAAAGAAGCCCGGGCTGGCATGACTAGTCATGAACCCAAAGTGGCACTAACTTACGGGGACATGCATACATGACCCAGCAACAAACATGTCAGTCATCAGCGAGTGAATCCGGGCTGTAGCAACTGGGCTAGCAGGACCCCAGTAAACACCGCGTGACATTCCCCGAAGGGACAGACACAGGAACGAAGAAGGACACATGCCGGCAGCCTAAGTGTTCCCGAGTAGTAGCAAGCTACCAGGGCTCAGTGGAAGCACTAGGAGACATTTCCCGGTAAGAGAGCCTACCAAGGATAAACAACTAGATAGTCAGATCCCACACATACCAAGCGTTTCAATAACATACACACAATATGCTCGATATGTGCAAATACAACATGGCATCACAACATGACTCTACAACTGAAGTCTTTTATTCAATAGGCTCCGAGGAGCAAGATATTGCAAACATGGGTCTCATGACCCAACATTCAGAGCATACAAGTCAAAGCACAAGCGGAAGCTTAACATGTCTGAGTACAAACATATACAAATGAAAAAGGCTGAGAAGCCTGACTATCTACAAGATCTTGCCGAGGGCACAAGATCATAGCTGAGGTAACAAGCTAAACGTCGAAGTTCACACATAAATACTAGTGAGACTGAAGTCTGTCTGAAAAACATAAAATAGGCAAACGTGAGTACAAATGTACCCAACAAGACTTACATCAGAACTAACTACATATGCATCCTTATCAACAAAGGGGGTGGTGGAGTTTAACTGCAGCAAGCCAGCTTTGACTCGGTGGCTATCCTGAACTACGACTGCAAGTAACTCTTTTGAGGTGGCGCACACGAGTCCACATATTCACCATAGCAATACAACACTATGGATCCACTCCCGTCTCCCTACGAGAATGCCATCCATAGCACTCACGCTTATCTTGCGTATTTTAAAGTATCCACTTTCACTTGTCTATGAACTGTACAGGCAACCCAGAAGTCCTTTACTATGGACACGGCTATTCGAATAGATGATGTTAACCCTGCAGGGGTGTACTTCTTCACACACACTCTCGCCACTTACCTCCATATACACATCGTGCATCTCGGCAACCTTCAAGCGGAAGCCTGGCGAGGGAGTCTGCCACGACCTGACTAACCACACAAGTCTCTAGTCCAGGTTTATCGCCTATTCGGGTTCCATCCGCAAGGAGATCCAGCCGGGGTGTCGCTCATGACCCCAAACGATGTGAGCAGGGTTCCCAAGCCATCCGGGTGCCACTTGGTACACCGTGCCACTACTCCTAGTCTGTCCCAAGCCCACCTGTACTGGGTGCCACTTGGTAGACTACTAGCACTACCTACAAACACCAGAAACATGTTGCAACTCCTGGACAGAGATCAAGGCGATTAATAAGTCGAGAGAGTCAATTAAGGATCCCAATGTGTGGTAGTAGGTGTTCATGGATCACAAACACAGAACTCAATTCCTGAGGATGGCTGCAATGAGAAAACCCACCATGTACTCCTCATGGCCTCTCAGCGCTACCTTTACCAAATCGTGTTCACACACTTAGCTCTCAATAGTAGGACATGTTCACCACATTCCAATTTATCCCCGATGAATCAGACCTGACACAACTCTAAGCAATAGCAGGCATGACAAACAAGCATGAATGAGTAGGAACATCAGGGCTCAAACAACTCCTACTCATGCTAGTGGGTTTCATCTATTTACTGTGGCAATGACATGTCATGCAGAGGAAAGGGGTTCAACTACTGCAACATGTAACAGTTGAATCGTTGTTGTCCTAATGCAGTAAAAGAGAGCAGGAGCGAGAGAGTCGGATTGTACCGGAATGAACAAGGGGGTTTTGCTTGCCTGGCACTTCTAAAGATAGTATAGTTCTTCATCGGTGTCATCGATCTCATCGTCGGTACCTCGTCTACTAAGGGGGGCCAATTACCGGCAAACAAGGAAGAACACAATCAATGCAATGCACAATATGATGCATGATCATGACATGTTAATATGCTGTGATTTGGGCTAAAGCAACTAGCAACAGGTTAAAGGAAGGTGGTTTGAATCCAAGATTCAAATTCAAAATCCATATGTGGATATCCAAATGCCATTCATATGATTTGACCTGATCAGCAGGCATGAGTTGCTCAAACATGCATGAAAATGGTACAGATGGATAGATTGGATTTTTTGATAATTTTTCATATATAATTTATTTCATTCTGAGTTACGGTTGAATTTCTATGAATTTTAGAAGTTTAGAGCATTTTCTGCAATTTCTGGAATATTTAAAATTAAACTAAATCCAGAAATAGATTTACTGCATCAGCATGACATCATCATGACGTCAGCAGGTCAACCCAGTTAACCAGGGTCAAACCTGGATGGTGGGACCCGCGTGTCATTGACACAGGGACTAATGCCGGTCATATCCAGTGCTGACTGGGTTTGACCCTGCGCTGGGGTCCATTGTCAGTGGCTGTGGGTTCTAACTAAACGTGGTTAGTACCTAAGCTAATGAAGCCACGTCGGCACACCGAAGAATGGCCGGCGGCGACCTCAAAACACGGCGGAGGGTTGCCGGAGTGGTGCTACGTGTGGTTTTGGGCCAAGCCAAGGGCACCAGAGGGTTGCCCTTGCTTGCGCGCACCCAGGAGAGGCACGCAGGAGGGCGCGGGGTGGCCGGGGCTTGCCGAAACGAGCTCGTGGCGGCGGCCAAGGTACGACTTCGAGCGGGCGCGGGCTAGGGTGCACAGAGAGAGGCTTGGGCAGTGGCGTTGGGTTTCTTGGGAGGTCCTAAGCACGTTCCAGTGCTTGGACGCAAGCGGCGGTGGCTATGGCCACGACGGCATCGAGGCGAGTGGCGAGGAGCTCACGGCTTCGGAGGTTGGCGCGGATAGAGGAAGAAAAATACGGCGGGGCTAGGGGAGATGAGTCGGGAGCTCACAGGGAGGCGGCGCAGTAGGTCAGTGGGCTTGGGGACGTCCTTGACGGCGTGAATCGACGGCGAGGGGCTCGGGTGCCCGAGGTTGAAGATGACCGCGATGGCGATGAAGCAGGGCCTCCTGGCATCTCGTAGCACGATTGTGAGGAAGGGGAGGTTTCGGCAGTGCTTCTGGACTCGGCGGAAGGCTGAGGGGTGCACGATGGCCGCGGTGGTGCTCGTCGGTGCGATGACGGTGTTCTCAGGCGGCTGCGGGGAGAGAACAAGAGAGGGAGAGAGAACCAGGGAGTGAGGGGAAAGGTCGAGGGGGTCCAGGGGTGTCGTGGCACTCGGGCCCGTCTCCAGCAGCGAGCAAGCAGGCAGGAGGTGGCGTGCAGTGGCCGTGCGCGCGTCGGGCACGCGCTGTGCATCTGAATGGCGGGAGGAATAAGACCTCCCTGCCCCTGGTGGGCTGGGCCGGCCAAATGGGCTGCCGGGTGAGCGCCAGGTAAGTGATTTCTCCCTCTCTTCTATTGTTTCATTTTTCTATTTCTTCTGTAGCTTCATGGCTTTATTAAAAATACCTAGACATTCTCAAAAATCATGAAACTACTCATGCCCACTGTTTGGAATATTACCAACAGTAAACATTTTAGTTTATGATTATTTGGACATTTAAAATAGTTTATAGCATTTAAATGCCCAAATGCAAATAGAGTATGATTTAATCCAGTGACCCAATGCTGTCCTAGGAAATTGTGCATCATTTTTGTCAGAGGTTATAGACCAAGACAAAGATGGTGAACATTTTAGAAGGGCATTTCAGGTTCATTGAAAAGGATTTTAGTAAACCCTAGTTGGTTTAAGTGGTGCTGGGGATTTCTGTTAAATTTAAACATGCTGCACACATGAAGGGCTGGCCTAGTGCATACCAGAACTAGGGATGTGACAACTCACCCCCACTAAGCAAGAATCTCATCTCGAGATTCAAGACGTGAGGTAAGAAGATAGAGGGAACACAAAGCTAACAGATCTTCACAATCCAACTGTCCTTCTCAGAGATGTTGATTCATTGCATCATCTTGATCTTGACGTCTTGCTTTGAGAACTTCATCCAACATGACAACGAGAGGAAAAGGAGAATTTTAGAAGAATCGATCTTCTTGAGGTTCAAGCAACTTAGGATCATCTCAATGATCACAAGATCAACTCACGGAATGAGACGTAGAAATATCTCTGGAGCTGAGACACGAAGCATACATCTAGAGGGATGGAGTGGAAGAGATGGTGTATATTCACTAGGTAGGCAATAACCCCACACTTAAGAAGGTGGTAATCGGTTGTCAACGTAGCGAGGAGTTTGAGTTGCCATGATACCACAATGAGACAACTTAGGGATGGTGGCTCATAGATATATCCCCTTAAGTGGCAAAAAGAATTACCTTTGGTTCGGGGATCATTGGAACTCTTTATACCAGACTAAGGCAAATCACAATCGATCATTTGAAGAAGTCCGGAAGAATGACATTCTCGGGCCAGAATGGATGATGTGGACTACCTTGTTGAAGACAACACAAGGGATGATTTTGCTTATCATCGGGAATGGATGGAACCCATGGTAGGACCACTTTGAGGATGATCCCGATCAGTAACTACTGAGAAGGGTAGTCCATAGTAGGATGGCACGATGGCGGTGCAAGCTCGAAACAAAATGCAAATACTGGGAATGATTCTCGTAACTGGGAAGAAACCCAATAGTAGAGAGTGATTCCACTGTTGAGAAAGTTATAGCATAATCGAGGAAATTTGGGGCAATCCCGGTTAGTGACTATGATAGCACCTAGTGCTTGTGCATGCTCTCAAGAACTTGAGCATTTCCATATTCATCAAGGTTTTACCAACATCCGTGTCAAGGATCCTGACAACACAACATACTACCATGATGAATAGTGATAGACGAGAAAATGCAAAGGAAGATAACACCTTCTTAGATTTCACCTTAGCGAGGCCAAGGAAACAAAATCTAGATGATCGACCGAGAGACATTTAGCACTCCGCTTCTAATGTTCTCCTTGATGTGCTAGCATAACCCATTTATTGATATGGTTTGGTATCTAGAACATCAAGTAAAAGGTCAGACTTCGGGAGCTCAAGAATCCATAAGGAACAATTGTTGGAGTAAATCCTACGAAATCCTTATGGGGAGGTGGCCAACTTCCTCAATCAGGATACTACAATAATAGGTCTTCCGGCTGGGTGTGTTGGCCACGACATCCAATTTACCGGGTTACAGAGAGACCACTATTATAGTTCTTGGGAAACGTTCAACCATGATATCTGCCTGAGATTCAGATCTGGTTGGTGTCAGGATATTCCAGACTCATCGAATCTAGAAAGAAAAGTGAAAGTTTGCAACACAAATCGACGAGATGACGTTGCAAGATTCTCGGGAAATGAACTATGATAGAAAGCTCCAAAGCATGAGCTGGTTCTACTACACACATGTGGACACACTGTCGCAGACAGGCATGACCACGTAATAGTCTTATAATAAAACACTACCGAGTTCAGGTGGAGAACCCTCATCGAGGATATCAAAGTCTTTATGCAAGTCCATGGATTAGATCCCAAGCATAGACTTCTCTTCCTTGAACAAGTCAATCAGTGGCTTGGTGTGCTAGGAAGACATATAGAATGAAGATGATCAGTCTAACAGACCACAGAATTCTTCACACGTGCATGACTGACTTGGGATGATTCCAGAGGAGGCAAAACTAACTTTCTCTAATTCGCGGTGGCAACTTGCATCAAATGCACATGTATGAGAGGAAATCACTTCTTTCATCCGAACATATGCTTCATGAACGGGACACGAAAGCATTGCTCACAAAGTTTCCAACACTAGCTGGATGTTCAACACGAATCATGGGGGAGGTAAAATGGTTGCTGATGGGCTCAACAAAAATTTATCGAGATTTCCATATAAATGGAATTCCGCAATCATGTAAACAATGTGATAGCATTGGTCAGACCAAAAGATATAATGGGTATGCTCGAGGAGACAACTACGAGTAAGACAACATTACAAACATCATTGGTTTTGATTTGATTTGAGGATAACCCATACTCAAATCAAAGTTTTGACAAGACAATAGATCCAACAACTGACCACGAGGGTCAATCGATGAAGATATCATGTTTCTCCAACATACACACAAAGGATAACCCTTGGGGATGAACTAAGTCAGGCAAAGCTTTTATCTTCCAACTCTCCAAGTTGTTGTCTAGCTCAACCAACTACCTCAGGGATATCCAACACAGACTTTGGAGAAGGGCTGGTTTATAAGAAAACCAACTTGATCACAAGCTCAACATAGCGGTCAGGTGACAACCTGGTAATACTTCCGAGAAGATATTCGAAAAATCACGAACCACCAATATGTTACTAAGCTTGAGAACAACCTTGCTTTCGAGGCAAGGAGACATGATCAAAAGAGCGAGGGATTAACACAATCCTATCTCATTGATCGAGGAGTGCACCAGGGAAAATGGACTAGGTAACACGATCAACCAGAGAATGGTAGTTTCAATAACCAACAAGCTAAGAATGAGATTATTGTCCTTTAACTACCAAGCAACAAGGTTGCTACGAGTATTGATTTCACACATCACGATTCACTTGTCGGCATTCCGGTTGCGACAACACGAAATCGAGGAATGGATAATGATGGCGAGAAGTATCACTGTGTCAAGAGTTCATAGGATGGTGTGCAATTCCCATGATATTCCTGATATAAAGATGGTAATACTCCAAGGTAGAACAAAACAGGAGCTAGATTAGCATTTTGATCTGCGGAATACAACTACTTTGACCAAATCCTAAAATGGATAAGGTACTGGAGTTTGTTTTTCCTAGTCATTATAGGATGGAATGTCTTGACGGACCACAAGAATAGTAAGCACCGATGAACACGAATGCAGAACTACTCCTGACTATCAATTGATAGACAAAGGTAGAAAGACAACTAAAATGGGACAACTCAAAAGAACATATGATTTTCTGAGTTATGGATGCATGGATTATCATGTCGAACGAGTTCAACATATTTCTTCCTGATAACCCATGCCGAAAGGTTGAGCTGGCAGAGTCACGATATAGAATGGAGAACTCATTGAGAGCACTCTGGTTGTGATATTTTGGTTCAAAAGAACTTCTGCCATAAGCGGTTCATAGTATTTGGAAGAAGGAAATACCACGGACCTCAAGGACTAATGCAAAGGTTACTAATAACTTAAAGGAACGAGCAAAGACTATCAACATGAAGCGAGTAGGGTGAATCTCGGGTTAAAAACCCAGGAGTAGAATACCTACTACTAAGTGGAATCACGAGATGCTTTCGAGATTAATGACCAGAATCACCACACTGTAACACATAACATGGACAGATTACTAGGTGATACTCTAGACACCTAGGGTCATAATAATAACTCCAGCATATACGTCGAGGCAATAGAGTACCTCAACTCATCGTTTAGTGTGGTTAACCTGGCCAGAGAGGACATCGGGAACGGGAAGAAGGAATTTGCAAATGCATCGGACTATTTAGAGACCTGGGATGACTCGGACAGCATAACGGCTGTAAATGCTCGGAAAGATTTGAGACATGCTACAAAAATGGTGGCATAACCACTTGATCATCATAACAAGATTCCGAGTTCAACTGTCAACGCACGGAAGTAGTAGGAACTGAATTGAGGCTTGAAACCATCAATCCTATAAGTCTACGGATTAGTAACACGTGATCCTAATAGAAAGAAGATACAGCCTAGTTCCTTAACCCCGTAGGAAAGATAAGATGACTCGAATCAGAAGGCCATAAGGTATAAGGAGTAAAAAGAGCCTTACGTTCCAACCCACAACCAATTCCCTTATATAACTAAAGAATTTCTAGACTCAACTTCGACCAGTTTGGGTTGGTAATCCTACAGGCAATCAGGCTCTAATGCCAAAGCTGTCAGGACCCCGACTCAATGCCACACCGATCTAGCATGTAACACCTCATATCACTTTGCGGCCTCACGCATGGTATTCAGACGGGTGTCGCCTTACCAGGCCCGGGACCATTTGCGCCTTTTGGCACACATATATGATAGTGTCGCTAGCATCCATATGACAAGAAGCCGGGGCTGACATGACTAGTCGTGAACCCAAAGTGGCACTAACTTACGGGGACATGCATACATGACCCAGCAATGAACGTGTCGGTCATCAGCGAGTGAATCCGGGATGTAGCAACTGGGCTAGCAGGACTCCGGTAAACACCGCGTGACATTTCCCCGAAGGGACAGACACAGGAACGAAGAAGGACACATGCCGGCTAGCCTAAGTGTTCCACAACAGTAGCAAGCTACCAGGGCTCAGTGGAAGCACTAGGAGACATTTCCCGGCAAGAGAGGCTACCAAGGATAAACAACTAGATAGTTAGATCCCACACATACCAAGCATTTCAATAACATACACACAATATGCTCGATATGTGAAAATACAACATGGCATCACAACATGACTCTACAACTCAAGTATTTTATTCAATAGGCTCCGAGGAGCGAGATATTACAAACATGGGTCTCATGACCCAACATTCAGAGCATACAAGTCAAAGCACAAGGGGAATCTTAACATGTCTGAGTACAGACATCTACAAATGAAAAGGGCTGAGAAGCCTGACTATCTACAAGATCCTGCCGAGGGCACAGGATCGTAGCTGAGGTAACAAGCTAAACATCGAAGTGCATGCGGAACTACTAGTGAGACTGAAGTCTCTCTGCAAAAACACAAAATAGGCAAACATGAGTACAAATGTACCCAGCAAGACTTACATCAGAACTAACTACATATGCATCATTATCAACAAAGGGGGTGGTGGAGTTTATCTACAGCAAGCCAGCTTTGACTCGGTGGCTATCCTGAACTACGACTGCAAGTAACTCTTTTGAGGTGGCGCACATGAGTCCACATATTCACCATAGCAATACACCACTATGGATCTGCTCCCGTCTCGCTACGAGAATGCCATCCATAGCACTCACGCTTATCTTGCGTATTTTAAAGTATCCACTTTCACTTGTCTATGAACTGTACAGGCAACCCAGAAGTCCTTTACCGTGGACACGGCTATTCGAATAGATGATGTTAACCCTGCAGGGGTGTACTTCTTCACACATGCTCTCGCCACTTACCACCATATACACATCATGTATCTTGGCAACCTTCAAGTGGAAGCCTGGCGAGGGAGTCGGCCACGACCTGACTAACCACACAAGTCTCTAGTCCAGGTTTATCGCCTATTCGGGTTCCATCCGCAAGGAGATCCGGCCGGGGTGTCGCTCATGGCCCCAAACGATGTGAGCAGGGTTCCCAAGACCACCATCCGGGTGCCACTTGGTACACCGTGCCATTGCACCTAGTCTGTCCCAAGCCCACCTGTACTGGGTGCCACTTGGTAGACTACTAGCACTAGCTACAAACACCAGAAACTAGTTGCAACTCCTGGACAGAGATCAAGGCGATTAATAAGTCGAGAGAGTCAATTAAGGATCCCAATGTGTTGTAGTAGCTGTTCATGGATCACAAACACAGAACTCAGTTCCTGAGGACGGCTGCAATGAGACAACCCACCATGTACTCCTCATGGCCTCTCATCGCTACCTTTACCAAATCGTGTCCACACACTTAGCTCTCAACAGTAGGACATGTTCACCACATTCCAATTCATCCCCGATGAATCAGACCTGACACAACTCTAAGCAATAGCAGGCATGACAAACAAGCATGAATGAGTAGGAACATCGGGGCTCAAACAACTCCTACTCATGCTAGTGGGTTTCATCTATTTACCGTGGCAATGACAGGTCATGCAGAGGAAAGGGGTTCAACTACCGCAACATGTAACAGTTGAATCGTTGTTGTCCTAATGCAGTAAAAGAGAGCAGGAGCGAGAGAGTGGGATTGTATCGGAAAGAACAAGGGGGTTTTTCTTGCCTGGCACTTTTGACGATAGTATAGTTCTTCATCGGTGTCATCGATCTCATCGTCGGTACCACGTCTACTAAGGGGGGACAATTACCGGCAAACAAGGAAGAAGACAATCAATGCAATGCACAATATGATGCATGATCATGACATGTTAATATGCTGTGATTTGGGCTAATGCAACTAGCAACTGGTTAAAGGAAGCTGGTTTGAATCCAAGATTCCAATTCAAACTCCATATGTGGATATCCAAATGCCATTCATATGATTTGACCTGATAAGCAGGCATAAGTTTCTCAAACATGCATGGAAATGGTACAGATGGATAGATTTAATTTTTGTGATAATTTTTCATATATAATTTATTTCATTCTGAGTTACGATTGAATTTCTATGAATTTTAGAAGTTTAGAGCATTTTCTGCAATTTCTGGAATATTTAAAATTAAACTAAATACAGAAATAGATTTACTGCGTCAGCTGACATCATCATGACGTCAGCAGGTCAACCCAGTTTACCAGGGTCAAACCTGGCTGGTGGGACCCGCGTGTCATTGACACAGGGACTAATGCCGGTCAAATCCAGCGCTGACTGGGTTTGACCCCGCGCTGGGTCCACTGTCAGTGGCTGTGGGTTCTAACTAAACGTTGTTAGTACCTAAGCTAATGATGCCACGTCGGCACACAGGAGAATGGCCGGCGGCGACCTCAAAACACGGCGGAGGGTTGCCGGAGTGGCGCTACATGCGGTTTTGGGCCAAGCCAAGGGCACCAGAGGGTTGCCCTTGCTCGCGCGCACCCAGGGGAGGCACGCGGGAGGGTGCGGGGTGGCCGGAGCTCGCCGGAACGAGCTCGTGGCGGCGGCCGAGGTACGACTTCGATCGGGCGCGGGCTAGGGTGCACGGAGAGAGGCTTGGGCGGTGGCGTTGGGTTTCTTGGGAGGTCCTGAGCACGTTCCAGTGCTTGGACGCAAGCGGCGGCGGCTGTGGCCATGATGGCACCGAGGCCAGCGGCGAGGAGCTCACAGGGAGGCGACGCAGTAGCTTAGTGAGCTCGGGGACGTCCTTGACGGCGCGAATCGACGGCGAGGGGCTCGGGTGCCCGAGGTTGAAGATGACCGCGATGGAGATGAAGCAGGGCCTCCTGGCATCTCGTAGCTCGATTGGGAGGAAGGGGAGGTTTCGACGGTGCTTCTGGACTCGGCGGAAGGCTGAGGGGTGCACGATGGCCACGATGGTGCTCGTCGGCGTGACGACGGCATTCTCGGGCGGCTGCGGGGAGTGAAATAGAGAGGAAGAGAGAACCAGGGAGTGAGGGGAAAGGTCGAGGGGGTCCCGAGGTGTCGTGGCGCTCGGGCCCATCTCCAGCAGCGAGCAAGGAGGCAGAAGGTGGTGTGCGGTGGCCGTGCGCGCGTCGGGCACGCGCTACGCATCCGACTGGCGGGAGGAAGAAGACCTCCATACCACTGGTGGGCTGGGCCGGCCAGATGGGCTGCCAGGTGAGCGCCAGGTAAGTGCTCTCTCCCTCTCTCTTTTCTATTGTTTCAGTTTTCTATTTCTTCCGTAGCTTCAGGGCTTTATTAAAAATACCTAGACATTTTAGTTTATGATTATTTGGACATTTAAAATATTTTATAGCATTTAAATGCCCAAATGCAAATAGAGTATGATTTAATCTAGTGACCCAATGCTGTCCTAGGAAATTGTGCATCATTTTTGTCAGAGGTTATAGACCAAGACAAAGATGGTGAACATTTTAGAAGGGCATTTCAGGTTCATTGAAAAGGATTTTAGTAAACCCTAGTTTGTTTAAGTGGTTGTCACACCCAATATGCGATACTATCCTAAAGAGACTCGAAGGTCCCACCAGGGATAGAACCGCATATTGAAACGCTTTTGCAAGGTGCATATCATTACATAAACAATACATAATAGTGGGGATACGTCCAGGACATACAATGTCACATGAATACAACAATGCATCATACATAAGAGCACCATCCGACTACAGATGAATCACAAGCAGAAACTCAAATGACATCCACCCTGCTAGCCCAGGCTGCCGACCTGGAACCGATCCCCTGATCGAAGAAGAAGTAGAAGAAGAACTCCAAAACAAGGAAACATCGCTCTCGCGTCAGGATCATCGCATAACCTGTACCTGCAACTGTTGTTGTAGTAATCTGTGAGCCACGAGGACTCAGCAATCCCATTACCATGGGTATCAAGACTAGCAAAGCTTAAAGGGAAAGGAAGGGGTAAAGTGGTGAGGTTGCAGCAGTGACTAAGCATATATGGTGGCAAACATACGCAATTAAGAGCGAGAAGAGAGCAAGCGGAACGGTCGTGAAGCTATCAATGATCAAGAAGTGATCCTGAACTCCTACTTATGTCAAACATAACCCAAAAACCGTGTTCACTTCCCGGACTCCGCCGAAAAGAGACCATCACGGCTACACACGCGGTTGATGCATTTTAATTCGGATCAGGTGTCAAGTTATGTACAACTGGACATTAACAAATTCCCATCTGCCACATAACCGCGGGCACGACTTTCGAAAGTTTAAACCCTCTAGGGGTGTCCCAACTTAGCCCATGATAAGCTCTCGCGATCAACGAAGGATATACCTTCTCCCAGGAAGACCCGACCAGACTCGAAATCCCGGTTTACAAGACATTTCGATGATGGTAAAACAAGACCAGCAAAGCCGCCCGATGCGCCGACAATCCCGATAGGCGCTGCACATATCTCATTCTCAGGGCAACACCGGATGAGACAGGCTACGAGTAAAACCAGACTTCGAGTTTCCCCGAGGTGGCCCCGT
>NC_057795.1:97472624-97475179 GCF_018294505.1 Triticum aestivum | reverse complement strand
TGACCCTTGGGTTGGCCGACCCAAGGGAAGGGTATAGGTGGTGGTGAGGCAAATGGTAAAACCAAGGTTGGGCCTTGCTGGAGGAGTTTTATTCAAAGCGAACTGTCAAGGGGGTCCCATAAATCACCCAACCGCGTAAGGAACACAAAATCCGGGAACATAACACCGGTATGACGGAAACTAGGGCGGCAAGAGTGGAACAAAACACCGGGCATAAGGCCGAGTCTTCCACCCTTTACCAAGTATATAGATGCATTAATTAAATAAGAGATATTGTGATATCCCAACATAATCCTGTCCACCATGGAGCAATCTTCAACTTCACCTGCAACTAGCAACGCTATAAGAGTGGCTGAGCAAAAGCGGTAACATAGCCAAGCAACGGTTTGCTAGGAAGGGTGAAAAAGTTTAGTGGCTGACATGGCAAATTGAGAGGCTTGAAGAACAAGAGAATAGGTAGCGTAGCATAGCGATAGAACGAACAACTAGCATAGCAATGATAGTAGTGAGATCCAGGGTAGCGGTCATCTTGCCTGAAATCCCGCTAGGAAGAAGAACGAGTCCATGAAGAAGACGAACGGGTGAAGCCGAACCAAGCGTAGACGAACGAATCCTCATGATCGCAACACAATGGGAACTATCGAGAAGAAGCACACAACATGGTAAACACACCACACATAAACAAGACATGATGATCAACCAAGTATGATGCAATACAAGGCTACATGAAGCTACTCATGGCAAGAGATGATGCAAACAAGAACAACACATCAAAGCAAGTTTAAATGAGGCCGGAAACAACATCTAACAATACCGGTAAGTCCTCATATGCATATTTCAAAATTGGTCCAGATCTGAATAAACCTTATGTTCAAGTTGTTAAACAGCAAGTTAAGATGCTCCAAGATGATCTACACGATATTCTAGTCAAGTTACATATAAAGTTCATTTAATTCGGAGCTACGGCCTAGAAGATATGAGCAAAACAAGTTAAACATGGCATTGATGCAAAATGCATACAAGCATCAAGCAAACACTCTCAAAACATGGATGCAACATGATAATATGAAACTACATGCAAAATCAAGCAAGTTTCATATAGAGCACACTCAAAACGGAGCAACGGTTCCACACATACACTCTATACAAGTTTAAAGGGCAAGCTGTCCAAAACAGCAACTAGGCATATTGCAAGCATCAAAACAATATGCTACAGCACCTCAACATAAAAACAAAAGGCATGGACATGATGTACAGGTAAATCATAACAAAACATGAACACTGAGCTATCTCCAGAAAACATTAGAACATGCTCAAAAACACATGGCAAGATTGCAAATACTAACAGTTTCAGGCTTAGCAGAAATAACATTACGTTGCATTATTTAGAGCTATCAAACAACATGTTACAGGGAGTTAACATAGCATAATAAGGCATGGCATGAACCTACTAATTCTATAAAACAAAAGTCCCTTACTGACCATGAGCCAAAAAGGATCAGAAGATATGATGGCACCCATGTAAACATCGCAAAAGATATGACAGATTCATACATGGCAGGAACAACAATAAGTAGGCATGTTGGTGAGCTTGTACCACTCCCCACATAGCAATACATGGCATGGCAAGGCAACCAACAGTAAGAATACATGTTTATGAAGCTAAGCATGGCAAGAGCAAGTTCATAGGGTGCATGGAGAACTAGAAAAACACTTGGCAAAACTGAACTTAATGTTAACAGGCTGACAGCAACATTATTTAGCAATTTGAGAGCAAGATTAGAACAATCTACATCAAGCCATCAATGCAACCAGGGGCACGGATGGATAGAGCATGACATGAAGAACAAAACATCCTTAGTAAACATCTCCAGATTATGCACGGAATGACTTGTAGAAGTAGGTTTACATAGCATCACGAAATAACAGATTCAGCCAAACAAAACAGCAACAGCAAGTACTCTACTTAACAATCTTGATGCACTCAATACAAGACTCACAAAAATACATGGATGTCACCCCTGTAAGGATGTCATGATGTAGATCAAAACACATGTAGAGATCAGCCTCATAGGATGCACACATCAAATGCAACAAAAATGATAAATCACCAAGTTATAACAGTTTCAGCAGATTAACATCATATAGCACTTTTGCAACGATGATTCAGGCATCAAGATGATCTCAAACAAGCATGGCACAATGGAACAAAATGAAGAGCATCTCCTGATGAACATTTTGATATATCATATGCTTGAAACGGAGCTACGGATGTAGAGTTATGATGCGATGAACAGAGGACCAGAATGCAAAAATATTTCGGGACTTAGGGAAATCTGGGGGTCAACCTCAGATCTGCACGGATATCGATGCGGCAGCGGATCTCGCTGGAAACTTTGCCGGAGAAGGATGGGGACGACCGGAGAGGCTCGGGGAGGCGAATCCGGTGGGGCGCGGGGCCGGAAGGCGACGGGGCGCCGACACGGAGGGCGGCGGCCGGAGGCGGGGAGCTCGCCGGCCGGCGTGGTAGGACGGGCGCGGGCGGCACCGGGGCG
>NC_057795.1:97427434-97472259 GCF_018294505.1 Triticum aestivum | reverse complement strand
GCGGCCGGGCCGCGGGGGCCGGCTACGGGCCGAGCGGGCCGCGAGCGGGGGCGGCGGCAGCCACGTGGCGGCTCCAGATTGGCGCGGGGAGCGACAGCGCTGAGGTGGCGGCCTGCGATTGGCCGGGGTGATGTGGCGATGGCGGTGGACATGTCCGGTGCAACGCGGACGCGTCCGGCGGCGCGGGGAGGAGTTTGCTAGGGTTTCATCTGCGAATTTGGACGGAGAGGGCATATTTATAGATTCTGGGAGCTAGGAGAGTCCAAATGGGGCATGGTTTTCGCCCAGACGATCGTGATCGAACGACCGAGAGCATGGAGGGGCTTAGGAAGGGATTTGGGCCACTTTGAAGGGGTGTTGGACGGCACACAAAAAAAGGCTTTCACGATTACCCTGTTAACCGTTGGAGTATCAAACGACCTCCAAATGGAACGAAACTTGATAGGCGGTCTACCGGTGGTGTACCAAGGCCGCTTGGCAAATCATGGTCCATTCCGAGAAAGTTTAACACCCGCTCACAACAGGAGACAAAAAGGGGGACGCCGGAGGACATAGGAGTGCCAGATTGCAAACCGGACAACGGGGAAAATGCTCGGATGCAGGAAACAAACACGTATGCAAAATGAAATGCACATGATGACATGGCAAAATGCAACAGCAAGAAAATGACATGGCAACGACGGCGAATAACTGGCGGACACCTGGCACAACGAATCCGGGGCGTTACAGTGGTGCTGGGGGTTTCTGAGAAATTTAAACATGATGCACACATGAAGGGCTAGCCTAGTGCATACCAGAACTAGGAATGTGACAATCACCTCCTTAATGGACCAAGACATTGGATCAAGTGTGATTACATGCCTTTTTTGAACACCCCCGCATTGTATGCGTGGGGGCTGAAGCCGACGACTGCAAACTTTCAGGTTATATACATACATAAATGGCCGCCCAGGAGGCACTACAATACTTTCGGGCAAAAGTATAAACACATCCTTTATAATCAAAATAGCATTGTCTTTACAGTTGAGATATATGTTACTTGAACATAATACCCTTCGAGCACTGAGCCTCTATTAAACGGGCGCCTTCTAGGACTTGCTCAAAATAGTGCTCGACCGGGTCCTAGCCTCCCGCCGGATCCTAGGCTGCAATACCGGTGGCCTCCATCCCTGCCCAATATGTTTTAACACGGGCAAGATCCATCTGCGCGCCCTCTATGCACGCCGACCTCTTCACAATGTTGATATGTGACACAGCACCAAGGAATTGTCGCACTAAACCAAAATAACTATCCGGCCTTGGTTCCTTTGGCCAAAGCTGGTCTACGATAGACCTCATGGCAAGTCCGGACAACCTATGGAGCTCGGCCCATGCGGCCATCCTTTCATTCAACAGCAGCGGACGCGTCAGGGAACTGAACTACGACCAGAATAACCTTTCAACCACATTATCTTTCTGATCTTTGAAAAACTTGGTCGCATCAGTAGTACTTTTCGCCACGTCCGCATATGCGTCTGCAACACTCCATAGCTGATCCAGAGGGGCATACTTCGGATCTCCAAACTTCATCCGCACCAAAAAGGGCCTCCCAGCCGTGATATCTCTGGCTTGTTGAAGCTCCTCCCGTGCAGCTCTGATTTCAGAGCGCGTTTCCTTGGCTGTTTCCAAGGCCTTCTTCAGGTCAACCGGTTTCACTTGGCTCTCCTTTTCAAGGAGCTCATATCGGTCGTCGGAATCTTCCAGCTCAACAGCCATCTTGGCTATTTTGTCTTCGCTCTGGCGATGAGCAGCCTGCTCGGCTCTTAACTCTTCGGCTGCCTTTAGGGTGTTCGCATCACTTCTCCTAGCTTGTTCCTTGGCTAGGGCAAGTTCCGCCCGAAGGGCCTCCACGGCAACAGCACCATCTGCAGCCACATCATATTATAGATACTAGCATCATGCTCCTCTTAATATTCGCTGACAATCCAAAATAAAACAAAAGAAAAGCATCACATACCCTGTGCCTCGTCAAGCCGCTTGTTCACAAGAGCGATGTCGGCATCTGCCACATCAAGCTGTCGCCTCAGTTCGGCGAATTCAGCAGTCCGGTCAACCGCCGGACCCTTAGCCATCTGCACATAACGTAGTGCAATCATTACTTGGGAGTATGATCCTCCGTTTGCCGCCTCGTGCTGGCAACTAGAGTCTCAGGGGATACTATCTATACAGAGCACACCTAGCATGTGCGGTACAGCTGAAAGTTTACATATTTCTTTGCGTACCTCAAAGCCTTTGAGCAGGCTCGTAAAAGCTTCATTCAACCCGCTTTTGGCGGATGAAATCCTCTCAAACACCGTACCCATTAAAGTATGGTGCGCCTCTGATATAGTCTCTCGCTCCAGAAGGCCGGTCAGTGTGTCTCGCTCGGTACCGGACAATCCCGAACTCTTCTTGTTGCTCTCCTTGGGGCCGAATACTCCGGGCTTCGGGTGGCCGAAGCATTAACTTCTGGCCTTAGTGGATCACGGGAAATC
Source organism: Triticum aestivum (assembly GCF_018294505.1). Lineage (NCBI taxonomy): Eukaryota > Viridiplantae > Streptophyta > Magnoliopsida > Poales > Poaceae > Triticum > Triticum aestivum. The sequence continues at coordinate 97,469,746 of NC_057795.1, read as the reverse complement.
CTCCGTGACGACACCTCGGGGTCGTCCGCCCCATGGGGCAGGGAGGCAGGAGGAGGCATTTCGCTCTCCATCATCTCCGGAAGAAGATCCCCCGAAGATGAACTCTGTTGAGAAGGGCTATGATCCGGACTGCAAGATAGGTCTCGGTTATTATTCTCAGAGATAAAGAAGGACATATTTATCAAAATACTTTTAATTCACTTACAGCTCGGTGGAGGGCTGGCCTGTTTGCGAGCGCTGGGCGCTGAGGACGGCCTCTGGGGCAGGGCTCCCTGGCGAGGGTTTCTTCCCTTGTTTGGGCACCTTCCTTTCCAAGTCTTTGGAGGCGGCCCTTTTCTTCCCGCGGGGGGAGGGAATTTTAGATTCACCTCCCCGATTATCCTCCTTCATGGAGACATTAAGTCCCCCGGTCTGGATGTGCAATGTATGAAGCTCGCTTTTGGCTTCTCTACTCTTCCCTTCATCCTTCCCCGATGGCACTTGATAGGGTGCGTGTTTAAGCATCCTGGTTAGTACGGGATTCGGCGAGCCTTCGGGAAGAGGGGCCGGACACCTGATCCTCTCCGCCTTACTTAGCCAATCCTGCATGCAGATAGTTTTCAAAATAATGTTATGATAAACATGAACAACATGTTCGGTTGCATAGTTACTTACTTGGGTATTTGGACGATTGTAGTTCAAGCCCACATCCTCGATGGTGTCCGGACACTTTATTCGTGATCCGAAGAATAACCGATAAGTCTCTTCGAGCGTCATGCCGAAGAAGTGCTGAATAGTTCGCGGTCCTTCTGGGTTGAACTCCCACATCCGGAGAGGTCGACGTTTGCACGACAGGACCTGACGAACTAGCATTACTTGAATCACTTTGATGAGGCTGACGTCCCTCTCAAGAAGATCCCGAATGCGGCTCTACAATGTCGTTACGTCATTAGCAGGCCCCCAGTCCAGTCCCTCGTTGACCCATGATGCTAGTTGAGGCGGAGGGCCCGAGCGGAAGGCAGGGGCGGCCGTCCACTTTGTGCCACGGGGAGCTGTGATATAGAACCACCTCCGCTGCCATAAGTCGGACACCTCCGGGAAGGAACCCTCTGGCCATGGGGCATCGACGCTTTTTCTTATTATAGCGCCTCCGCACTCCGCATGTCGCCCGTTGATTACCTTCGGCTTTACATTGAAGGTCTTGAGCCATAGGCCGAAGTGTAGGGTGATGTGGAGGAGGGCTTCGCACACGACGATAAGCGGTGAGATGTGAAGGATGGAATCCGTAGCTAGATCATGAAAATCTAGCATGTAATAGAATATGAGCCCTCTAACGAAGGGATCAAGACTAAAGCCTAAGCCCCGAAGGAAGTGGGAAACAAATACGACGCTCTCGTTGGGTTCGGGAGTGGGGATGACCTGCCCTTTGGCAGGTAGCCTGTGCTGGATTTTGGCGGTCAGATACCTAGCCTCCCTGAGCTTCTCGATGTCCTCCTCTGTGACAGAGGAGGCCATCCACCGACCTTGAAGGTTGGATCCGGACATGATTGAAGGACCGAAGCGCTTAAGCCTGAGCTTTGGGTGTTGAAACTCGAGGTAGGGGAAGGAGCAAGCGTGGGAATAAAGGGACAGGGCCCAGTCCCTCTATAAAGGGGGTGAATATCAAGCGTCCTCAGCGTGACCATTTGGGACTTGCCTAAAATCGAGGAGTCATACCAATAGGCGTAGTTGGGTTACCCACACCCGTATTGATGAGAATCCCGCGATATGAGGAACACGATCTCTGCTTCAACAAGACGTGACAATAAAACCGCCTTGCAATACATGTAGCAGGCTGGAAAAAAAGGTTCGAATAATGACCGGGCCATGGTGTGATGTCGTGCCATGAAAAATTGTCAGCAGATTAGATTCATGAGAAATTGTGCTCTCTACGGTTGTATGTGGAATTCTTTTTGCAGAGCCGGACACGATTCATGTGTTCAAAATTTACCTTGGAGTATTCGGAGATGGAACCCGCCTTGCAATGCCTAAGACAATCTGCGCGCCGGACTCATCATCATTGAAGCCTCGTTTAGGGGCTACTGAGGGAGTCCTGGATTAGGGGGTCTTCGGACAGCCGGACTATATAATTTGGCCAGACTGTTGGACTATGAAGATACAAGATTGAAGACTTCGTCCCGTGTCCGGATGGGACTCTCCTTTGCGTGGAAGGCAATCATGGAGATTCGGATGTATAGATCTCCTTCTCTGTAACCGACTCTGTGTAACCCTAGCCCCCTTCGGTGTCTATATAAACCAGAGGGTTTAGTCCGTAGGAAAAGAACAATGATAATCATAGGCTAGCTTCTAGTGTTTAGCCTCTATGATCTCGTGGTAGATCAACTCTTGCAATACTCATATCATCAAGATCAATCAAGCAGGAAGTAGGGTATTACCTCCATCGAGAGGGCCCGAACCTGGGTCAACATCGTGTCCCTAGCCTCCTGTTACCATTAGCCTTAGACGCACAGTTTGGGACCCCCTACCCGAGATCCGCCGGTTTTGACACCAACGTGGGGCGCAAAGCCCGGAATGTAATTATATTAAGATTATGTATAAGAAGCCCCTAGGTATAATGAGCGCACATATTTTAAAGGCGGTGCGTCAGGAGTGTGTAATTGAATCACACTATAGCTTTGGGGCTAAAAAATTGAAGGGAGAGTATACAAATTAAAAGTAAGTAGAAAAGGATAGAGGGAAGGAGACGAACAAAGAGTTCGGCGCTAGGCGTAGAATCTTCGGAGTCTGTCGCGTTCCATGGGTTTGGCTCGAGTCGATCATCTGCTGCATCACGCAGGCGGTATGCTCCTCCGGTGAGAACTTTATCAATGATGAAGGGACCCTCCCACTTGGGCTTGAGCTTGTCCTTTTTCTTCTCCGGTAGGCGTAGAACGAGTTTGCCAATATTATAAGTTTTGGCCCGTACTTCTCTGCTTTGATACCTGCGAGCTTGTTGTTGATAGAATGTGGAACGGGCTTTTACGATGTCGCCCTCCTCCTCCAAGGCATCTAAATTGTCCTGTCAATCCAACTCGGCTTATCTGTCTTCGTACATGTCCACTCGAGGTGAGTCATGAATAATGTCGCAAGGCAAGACAGCCTCTGCGCCGTACACCATGAAGAAGGGTGTATATCCGGTCGTGCGGTTTGGCGTGGTCCACAGCCCCCAGAGTACGGAGTTGAGCTCTTCGACCTAGTGCGTGTCTGATTCCTTTAAGGATCGCACTAGTCTGGGTTTAATGCCGCTCATAATGAGACCATTGGCGCGTTCGACTTAACCATTTGTTTGAGGGTGATATACAGAGGCATAGTCGAGCTTAATGCACAAGTTGGCGCACCAAGTTTTCACCTCATCGGCTATAAAGTTGGAGCCATTATCGGTGATGATGCTATGGGGGACACCATAACGGTGTACGACGCCCGATATAAAGTCTATCACTGGTCCGGATTCGATCGTCTTAACAGGTTTGGCCTCTATCCATTTGGTGAATTTATCTACCATGACCAACAAATATTTTTTCTTATGGCTTCCCCCTTGAAGAGGTCCGACCATATCCAGCCCCCAGACCGCAAAATGCCAAGTTATGGGGATTTTTTGGAGAGCGGTAGGCGGCATATGGCTTTGGTTGGCGAAAAGCTGACATCCGACGCAATGTTGGACGAGGTCCTGTGCGTCTGCCCGGGCTATCGGCCAATAGAAACATGTACGGAAGCCTTGCTTACAATGGCCCGAGCTACGGCATGGTGTCCGCCGAGTCCGGCCTGAATTTCCGCCAAGATTTGTCGCCCTTCCTCTTTGGAGATACATCTTTGAAGTACTCCGGTAGCGCTTCTCTTATAGAGTTCTCCCTCGTGGACTTTAAAGGCTTTAGAGCGCCAAACTATGCAGCATGGCTCGTTTCTATCCTCGGGGAGTTCTTGCCTATTAAGGTGGGCTAAGAAGGGTTCAGTCCATGGGGCAATGACAGCCATGATTAGATGGGCCGAGGGTGTTATTTCGGTGGCAGAGCCCCCGACTATGTCATTGTCTTTGGTATCTGGGGTTGTGTTCGGATCCGGGCTAGTATTGCCGGTCTCCCCCTGCCACACCACGGATGGCTTAAAAAGCCTTTCCAGAAAGATGTTAGGTGGGACTGGGTCACGCTTAGAGCCAATGCGGGCTTGAACATACGGCGCTTGATTGTTTTCTCGAACCACGTGATGGAATTCGAGCCCCTTGAATCGAGCTGACATTTTGAGGACGACATTTCGATAAGCCGCCATTTTCGGATCTTTGGCATCGAAGTCTCCATTTATTTGAGATATTGCAAGGATTGAGTCCCCACGCACTTCCAGGCGCTTGATGCCCTTGGAGACGGCCATCCGAAGACCATGCAATAGAGCCTCATATCCGGCTGCATTGTTGGAGTCTGTATATAATATTTGGAGTACATATTGGACAGTATCTTCGGTGGGGGAAGTTAGGACGACACCTACTCCTAGACCTACAAGCATTTTAGAGCCTTCAAAGTGCATGATCCAATTGGAGTATGCGCTGTACTCTTTAGGGAGTTCGGCCTCTGTCCATTCGGCAACAAAGTCGGCCAGTACTTGTGATTTAATGGCCCGCCGTGGTTTATAGGTGATGTCGAATGGGAGGAGCGCGATGGCCCGCTTAGCAATCCGTCCCGTCGCATCACGGTTGTTTATTATGTCATTGAGTGGGACTTCGGAGGCCACCGTGATTGAACACTCTTGAAAGTTGAAAGTAGTGTCGTAGTTTTCGGGATGGCATGAAGACTGCGTATGCTATTTTTTGATAGTGGGGGTACCGAGCTTTGCACGGTGTGAGGACATTGGATACGTAGTACACCGGCTTTTAAAGTGGGAACTTGTGTCCGTCCTCCTCTCGTTCGATGACGAGCGCTGTGCTCACAACTTGGTGTCTTGCGGCTATGTATAGCAACATGGGTTCGCCTATGCTTGGTGCGGCCAGGATTAGGTTGCTCGATAAAAGAGCTTTTATTTCTTCCAGTCCATCCGTCGCTGCGTCCATCCACTCGAAGTGTTCGGTGCATCGAAGAAGGCGATAGAGTGGCAGTGCCTTTTCTCCCAATCTAGAGATAAAGCGGCTTAAGGCTGCCATGCATCCAGTTAGTTTTTGTATTTGTTCAAGATCTGTTGGGGTAGCCAACTATGACAAAGCTCGGATTTTGGCTGGGTTTGCTTCAATTCCTCTATGGGAGACGATGAAACCTAACAACTTTCCGGCTGGGACACCGAAAACACACTTTTTCGGACTGAGCTTGATGTCATATGTTCGGAGGTTGTCGAATGTGAGCCTCAGGTCGTCTATTAAAGACATGACGTGTCTTGTCTTAATGACTATGTCGTCCATGTATGCTTCAACTCTTTTGCCGATTTTCTTCTCCAGGCATGTTTGAATCATGCGTTGGTAGGTTGCCCCAGCGTTTTTAAGCCCAAAATGCATAGTGTTGAAGCAAAAGGGGCCGTATGGGGTGATGAATGTTGTTGCGGCTTGATCCGACTCCGCCATATTGATTCGATGGTATCCGGAGTATGAGTCGAGGAAACACAGTGCGACGTGTCCTGCGGTAGCATCGATGATCTGATCAATGCGGGGAGAGGGAAGGGATCCTTAGGGCAAGCATTGTTTAGGTCTTTGAAATCAACACTCAGGCGGTAGGATTTGTCCTTCTTTGGTACCATTACCAAGTTTGCTAGCCAATCGGGTTGTTTAATTTCTCTAATGAATCCGACTTCAAGTAGCTTGGCGAGCTCCTCTCCCATGGCTTGTCGCTTGGGTTCGGAAAAGCGTCTAAGTGTCTGCTTGACTGGTTTATATCCCTTCAATATGTTGAGGCTATGCTCGTCCAACCTGCGTGATCCCTGGCATGTCTGAGGGGTGCCATGCAAAGATGTCCCAATTATCGCGTAGAAACGTTCGCAGTGCGGCATCGATGGTGGGGTCTAGTTTTGCCCCGATGGATGCTGTCTTTGTAGAGTTCGTTGGATGGACTTGGAATTTCACAATTACGTCCACTGGTTTAAAGGAGGTGGACTTAGATCATTTATCGAGTATCACGTCATCCCTGTCCACTGTGGAGCATAATATAGTTAGCTCTTCGGCCGCGAGGGCTTTGGATAGCGCCTCTAGGGCTAGGGCGGCGGTTTTATTTTCGGCACAGAGTGCTATGTCGATCACTAGCAAGGGTGATGATCCCATTGGGTACGGGCATCTTGAGCTTCATGTACCCACAGTGGGGTATAGCATGGAAGCTCGCGAATGCGTTTCTCCCTAAGAGGGCGTGGTATCCGCTGCTGTAGGGGACCACTTGGAATGTTATTTCTTTGGACCTGTAATTATCTGACGTGCCGAATACCACATCTAGTGTGATTTTTCCCGCACATCGTGCCTCCCGTCCGGGAATGATTCCTTGGAAGGTTGTGCTGCTTTGCTCAATGCGGCTATTGTCTATTTCCATTTTGTTGAGGGTTTCCCTCGTAAATGAGGTTTAATCCGCTGCCGCCCTCCATGAACTCTTTGGTAAGCTGGAAGCCGTCCACAATTGGACTTAGGACTAAAGCGGCTGGTGCTCGGACTATTCTGAATTGCGGTTCGTCACTGGCGCTAAAAATTATGGCCGTGTCGTTCCAAGGGTTTATTGCCACAATTTGACAGACTTCGGCAATACCGCGGAGTGTGCGCTTACGCCTGTTATTCGAGGAGAAAGTCTCAAAGATTGTCAACACTATATTGTTGTTTTCTATGGGATGATGCTCTGCGGGATTATTGATGAGGAGGTCCTCGCCGCTCTTGGCCACCTGCCGGAGTATCCAACATGCTCTAAGGCTATGTGTTGGTATGGTATCCGATGTGGCGTGAATTTTGCATGGCCTATTGAGCCATCCCTCCAATACAACCCCGCGCCCTGTAGTGGGCTTCAGTTTCTTCATGATTGGGTCGGGTGACCGATTAGGGTACACCCTTTTTGTTCAGACGAGGTGTTTAGTGAGGTCCAGTGGGTCCCAAAAGGCTGCGTGGGTTTTCCAGGCGCTTTCCATTGCGCAGTACTTTTTTACTATGGCCATCAAGTCAGCAAAGTGTGATATGTGACGGCGTCTTATGGCGTTTAGGATTCCCTTGTCCGTGCAATTTCTGCAAAAGAACGAGATTGCGTCTTCCTCGCGGCAGTCCTTAACCTTGTTCATTACAAGGAGGAATCTGGCCCAAAAGTGATGTACTATCTCTTGGGGCTGTTGTCTGATATGGGAAAGATCGCTTGCATCTGGGCGGGTGGGCGGATTTAAATCCGAATCCCGACCCGGTCTGTGACCCAGGGCTTGATGGGATTCCGGATTTAACAATCCGGCTTCTGGGATGTTACCCAACTTTTTGGACCCACAGTCTGGTTCTAAGTCGGGACTTGGGGCATGTCTTGTCGCGAATGGGTATCCGGCTTGGTGAGCTCGGTAATCCAGACATAGTCCATCCTCAGTATGGGAGGAGAGTTATCGCTTTGCTCCTCCACCACCGCTATCTGATGGGTGACCAAAGGGGAATTAATCTCCCTCTGATCGGGTTTAAGCCCAATCTGGTCGTAGTTCGTAGCGACTCCCAGGGCGGCGATGTGATCTAAAAGCTTGTTCAAAGACGATAGCTCCATCGGATCCATCTGCTCGGCGAGTTCCAAGCTGACGCGGAGGCGATTCTCGATGACCCGAGAGGTCATCGTGGGCTCGACAGCCGTGCGGGCGGTCATGATGAAACCCCCAACCGGAGGGTTTGGCCCGAGGCCAGGGCTCCACCGGAGATGATGTTGTCCTTGATAACAAGGCAAGCCATCAACCTTATCTTCAAGTCACAGTGGAACTCTTAATGAAAGCACCAATGTCGGTGTCAAAACCGGCAGATCTCGGGTAGGGGGTCCCGGACTGTGCGTCTAAGGCTAATGGTAACAGGAGGCGGGGGACACGATGTTTACCCAGGTTCGGGCCCTCTCTATGGAGGTAATACCCTACTTCCTGCTAGATTGATCTTGATGATATGAGTATTACAAGAGTTGATCTACCACGAGATCAATGAGCCTAACCCTAGAAGCTATCCTATGATTATGATTGTTGTTGTTGTCCTACAGACTAAATCCTCCGGTTTATATAGACACCGGAGGGGTTTAGGGTTACATCAAGTCGATTACAGAGAAGGGAATCTACATATCCGAATTTCCAAGCTTACCTTCCACGCAAAGGAGAGTCCCACCCAGACACGGGACGAAGTCTTCTATCTTGTATCTTCATAGTCCAACAGTCCGGCCAAAGTATATAGTCCGGCTCTCCGAGGACCCCTTAATCCAGGACTCCCTCAGTTAACCTCCATGGATTCAGCCCCGAGTCCCCCGTATTCCTATAAAAGGAAGATCGAGGGAGGAATGGAGGCATCCAACAGCATCCTCTCCTTCCCCTATCTTGCTCCATCTCGAATATGTTGGAAAGGGGAGCCCGGGGCTGGCCTCCAGGATTTAGTTCAGAATCCTTCAGGGATGTGAGGATCCTCGGGTGGTGCAACAGTAACGCCGGAGGAGGAGACTCCGGTGCGTTCATCATCATGCCGCCAGTGGCCTTGATTTTAGTGGGAGGGAATGCGAATGACACCATGCCGAGGCTCGAGGTGACGCGGAGGAGGAGCCTTGGGAGAGGACTGACGTTGGTGAAGGCAGGCCCAACTCCTCTAGGCGTCACCCTCTGTCTGTGTAGGAGAGCTTCTAGTCTTCGTACACGTCTTCGGGACGTGTGGTGCTTCCCAATGTCAGGGCCATTGGTTACGACCATGCTCTCTATGCGGATAGACAGAGAGCATGGTGCTCGGTGTGGCTGATGATCTAGGGTCTTCGGGTGGTAGTGATGTGGGCGACGGCGGCAACCCACGATGCGTCAAGAACGGGGGCGACCGTCCCGACGGGCCATGTTTGCCGGTGACTCCCTGCCCTTCCACCTGTGCCTCCAGCAGCGTCACCATCCACACCCGTCCTCCGGGTCCTCCTTCTGCATTGGAGAGTGGCGCCACCCTGATCCCGGGGAGGTGCCGGACTCCAGTCGTGCCTGCTTTCTGCCTCTTCGACCTGGTCCTGTAAGAGATGGACAAGGGCAAAGGCATCACGGGGCACTTATCTTTTTTCTATCTTAAATCTGTAGGCATTTGCCAAATTTTAATTCAAATAATGTAATCCCTCTAGTCTATGTTTGTGTTCTGTAATGCTTGTACTTGTATCAGCATGTTAAAAAAAAGATGAACCTTGCCGAGAACTCATGCATGTGTACGTCCATGTAGAGGTGAGATGCCTCTTTAATGTAAATAAACGAGTTTGTCCCGGCAGGCTAGCCTGCCGGCCCTCTTTTTGTTTGCCGGAGAACCTTATCTGTCGGGTTATAGATGGAAGGACCAGCCCTCCGCCACCCTCCTTTTATCAAAGGCAACTACAACCACCCTGACTGAAGCAGCGTTCAGGTCAGGAGTGGGAGCACCTAAGTCTAGGAGTGACGAGGCTTTCTAATGCACAAGTTATAGATTACAGAACATGAATGGACAAGAGGTTGAACTTATCTGTTTGGCTTGCCGGGGTCGCAGTGCCGGGCAATCTTCTCACTCCTTTGTCGAAGCCAAGTCCATAGTGAGAACCTGTAACTCCATGCAGATGCGGATGAATGCAGGATGCGATCCTATCTATATGCATATGCTGATGCTCATGAAAATGCTTATGCAGTAATCTGAAATGCTCATGCATGCATGCAATCTAGGTTGGGCGCCCCCTATAGCGCTTCTTTATTTTGTCTTGCACGGGGTCATCGCCCCAGCTTTGTACAAGGGGTTACATGCAACTGAGGCAAGGCATGTACACATGGATGGCTGCCGAGCCTCGCGCCTTACGGGTAGAACTTGCGAAGATGCTCAATATTCCATGAGTTTTGCAACAGAGTGCCATCTCCGGTCTCCAAACGGCCTGCGCCAGGTCTGGTGACTCGTACTACCTGGTAAGGGCCTTCCCACTTCGGTGACAGCTTGTGTGTACCCTTGGCAGACTGAACGTTCCTAAGGACAAGGTCACCTTCCTCAAAACACCGGGCATGAACCCTGCGGCTATGATAGCGACGCATGGCTTGCTGATAGCGTGTAGCACGCGTAGCAGCCCGGAGACGGTTCTCCTCGAGTAGCACAGCATCCGCACGCCGGTGCGGATCTTGCATGATTTCATCGTAAGCAAGTACTCAAGGCGACCCATAGATGAGTTCCGTGGGGATAACCGCTTCTGCCCTGTAGACCAGGGAGAAGGGAGTCTGCCCGGTAGCCCGGTTTGGTCTTGTTTTGAGGGACTAGAGAACTACCGGCAACTCCTCGACCCACCGCCTGACGTGCTTCCGCAACATATCAAAGGTTCTTGTCTTGAGTCCGCATAGCACTTCAGCGTTCGCCCTCTCAGCTTGTCCATTGCTTCGGTGGTGTGCCATCAAGGCGAATGAGATCTTGCATCCAAGGGCATGAACATATTGCATGAAGGTGTGGCTTGTGAATTGGGTGCCGTTGTCGGTGATGATCCTTGCCGGAACTCCATAACGACACACCTGATCTTTCAAGAACTTGATAGCTGACTGAGCGGTCACCTTTCTCACGGTTGTCACTTTCGGCCACTTTGTAAACTTGTCGATGGAAACGAACAAGAATTCAAAGCCCCCGATTTCTCGGGGGAAGGTGTCGAGGATATCGAGCCCCCACACTGAAAATGGTCATGATAGGGGGATTGTCTGAAGCGCTTGGGAAGGCAGGTGGGTTTTCCTGGAATGGAACTGGCAGGCTTTACACTTAGTGACTAGCTCGACCGCATCTTGGAGGGCTATGGGCCAATAGAATCCTTGCCGGAATGCTTTCCCAACTAATGCCCTTGATCCAATGTGGGAGACGCACATTCCTTTGTGTATCTCAGCCAGCAGTTCCTTTCCTTCTTCTCGACGGACACACTTCAATTTCATATTGTTGGACCTCCTTCTGTATAGAGTGTCATCAACATACTGATACATACTAGCCCTCCGGACTACTCTTTCAGCTTCGTCTTGATCACCGAGAAGCTCTTCGGTTTGGAGGAAGCGAACAATGTGCCTTACCCAAGTTGGAGCCTGTGGCTCGGCAACGAGGACTAGTGGCACCTCCTCTGCTACGGAGCACTGGTCTCGTGCGCGGTGTCCATGGACCCGGCAGGAGGGGGTGGTCCTGTAGGCTGCGAGGAGTTGTTTCCGGCAGGGTCTCTGCCGGGAGCCGATGGCTCTATCGAGAGAGGCTTTCCGCTGTCCACCTTTCTCCTCTTCTGAGCCATTGTTGCTGGGGATACGGAGGGCTGAGTAAGACAGAGAACAAAAGTCCCTGGTTCGACTAGAATCTTCTGCGCAACACACTTTGAAAGATGGTTAGCTATGTTGTTTTCCGCACAGGGTACGTGCTCTGTTTGCTATCCGTCAAAGTGCTCCTCCAATCTTCTCACTTCCTCGACGTATGCCTCCATTAATGGACTTCGATAATCCTTGTTAACTTGCATCACCATCAACTGTGAGTCTCCTCGAATGATCAGTCTCTTAATTCCCAATTCTGCTGCAATTATGAGCCCGACAAGGAGCCCTTATACTCTGTTGTATTTTTGGTAGCTTCTTCCTGTGCAAAATGCATTTGGACGACGTACTTCAAGTGCTCCCCAGAGGGGGCAACAAGAAGCATGCCAGTCCCCACGCCTTGCAGGGAAAAGGGACCATCAAAATACATAATCCATTCTTGGGGTGATTCCTTGCTGGGGGCAACTGTCTCTGTTACTTCCTCATTAGGGGTCGGCGTCCACTCTGCAATAAATTCTGCCAACGCCCTGCTCTGGACAGTTGATGTGCTCTCAAACCTCAGAACAAATCTGGACAACTCCAAAGCCCACTCCACTATTCTGCCAATAGCCTCTGGGTTTCGGAGTATCTACTGCAACAGGAAATGAGTAACAACCGTGCTCTCATGGGTTTGGAAGTAGTGGTGTAGTTTCCTTGAGGCCATGATGAGACCAAAGATCAACTTTTGCATGCCAGAGTACCTCGACCTAGCCCCCTGTAATAAGGAGCTGACAAAGTACACTGGGCACTACACCACTTTCTTCCTCGCCACGTCCTTGGGGTCGCCATCGTTGTCGTGCTCGCTGCTGTTCTTATCCTCATCTGGCCCTGCCGGCCTCTACTCACTCTTTTTCTCATCCACTTCTCACTGTGCCACCAAGGCTGCACTGACCACTTGGTTTGTTGCCGCCAAGTATAGCAATAATGGCTCCTGGGTTTGGGTGCGACCAAGGTAGGCACAGAGGACAGGTACGTCTTCAGCTCTTGCAAAGCGGCATCCGCTTCAGGGGTCCACTTCATGGGACCTTACATCTTCAAAATCTTAAATAACGGCAGGGCACACTCGGCAAACTTGGTGATGAACCTGCTTAGCGCGGCAACACATCCCGTCAGGAGCCTCACATCTTTGAGTGTCCTCCGCGCTTGGATCTGCTCGATGGCCTTGATCTTGTCGGGATTGGCTTCAACCCCCCTGTGGGACACAAAGTATCCAAGCAGCTTGCCGGAGGGACACCAAACACACATTTCAGTGGGTTTAGCTTCAGGTTGATCTTGCGTAGATTTGCAAACGTCTCCTCCAAATCCTGAATGAGACTTGCCCTATCCTTGGTTTTGATCACAATGTCATCCATATAAGCCTCAATGTTTTTGTGCAGCTGAGATTCAAAACCAATCTGGACTGCCCTTGCAAAGGTGGATCCGACACTCTTTAATCCGAATGGCATGCAGACAAAGCAATACGTACCGCATGGAGTGATGAATGATGTCTTCTCCTCATCCTCCTTTGACATGAAGATCTGGTGGTACCAGAATAGGCGTCCAGAAATGAGAGCAGATCACAACCTGAGGTGGAATCCACTATCTGATCAATACGCGGCAAGGGGAACGGGTCCTTTGGGCAAGCCTTGTTGAGGTCTGTGAAGTCAATGCACAACCTCCACTTCCCGTTCGCCATTCGGACCACCGCTGGGTTTGCTAGCCAAGTGGGATGTAGCACTCCTCTAACTAATCCAACTGCTCCAAGCTTCTTGATCTCTTCTGCAATAAGCTGCTGCCTCTCCAAGGCCAGCTTTCGGACTTTCTGCTTAATAGGTCTGGCGTGTGGGAAGACAACAAGGTGGTGCTCGATTACCTCCCTGGGAACACCGGGGATATCAGATGGTTGCCAAGAAAACACATCGATATTCGCCTGCAGGAAGGCAACCAGCGCGCTTTCCTATTTGTCATCGAGGCTGGCAATAATGGTGAAGGTACCGTCAATGCTAGCCAGCCCTGTCAGGACCTTTTTCACTTGCGGAGCAGCGACCTTGGATCCCTTGCTGTTGGAACACTCCGGCACGTCGTCAATGGGTGTCGTGCACTCGGAGGGGGCACGCTTCCTGGACTCTTTGCCAGAGGTCCTACAATCCTGTTTCTTCCCTTTGCTCTCCTTGACAGGAACCGTTGCCGTCGCTACCTCTGCTACGACCGTGTCCCCTTACATCTTGTCAACACAAATGATGGCATCTTTCTCATCCAACGGGATGGTGAGGACTCCCAATGGCCCAGGCATCTTCAGCGTATTGTAGGCATAGTGGGATGCCTCCATGAATTTAGCCAAGGCCGTGCATCCAAGGATTCCATTGTACAACAGGGGGAGGTCAACTACATCAAACACAATCTTCTTAGTTCGGTAGTTAAGCTCTCCCCTAAATGTTACTGGCAACGTAATCTTCCCTTTAGGGTGACTCCTGCTGGGTTGAAACGTGCATGTAACCTCTAGCTCGTCTTCTGCTATCTGAAGCTTGTTGATAACTGCCGGGGGAATCAGATTTAGTCCGGCCCCACCGTCCACCAACATCTTTGTGACGTTGAGGTTGCGAATTGTTGGAGAAACCAACAAAGGCAGGCATCCTACCGCAGTGGTGCAGCTAGGATGGTCCTCCTCGTCAAATATGATAGGTATACGGGACCATTTGAGCGGCTTCCGGGCCTCTAGTGCTGGTTCCACAACATTGACTTCCCGCGCCCACCGCTTGAGTTCGCGATGGGAGGTGTGCAAAGATGCACCCCCATCAACGCACAGGGTGTCCGTGGCCCTTTGAAACTCATGCTCACTGGTCTCCTCTTCATCCCCTTTATCACTCTCACCATCACAGACTTCTTTCTCCTGGCCCCTGGCGGGTTTTCCTTTGTTCCGAAAGGGCTTGCTGGGGCGATTTGCTCCATCGCCCTAGCGACATTCTGACCCTTTTCCTTATCACGCTTCTCATATTCTGCTCTTTGTCTCTTGACCAACTGCTCAACCTGATAGCACTACTGAAGGTTGTGGCCCTTGGTTCGATGGATCTTGCAGTACGGGCCATCGCCCTTCCCGGCCTTCTCGGCAGCTACAGCTTCCCGGCGATCGGCGCACACGGCAATCTCCTTGCCAGGGCCCTCAGTCTTGGCGATCTTGGCGGTACTAGGGGTGCCTAACTCTTTAGCAGTCAATACTTCTTTGTCCCTATGCTTCTTACTGTGCTTCTTAGCCTTCTTCTGACTGATGGATTCATCATCATCCTCTGAATGAATATCAATGCAATCTTCCTCTCCATGGAACTTCCTCCCTTCCTACATCCGGGCAAACTTATCCACCAGGGTGTATAGCCCCTTCACAGTCTTGGGCAACCGCACGTTCATCTTGGCACGGATTCGATGGTTGCACACATTGGAGGAGGGTTTCTCCTTCCTTATGTTAGAGAAGCTGCAAATCACCAGGGTGTCCCGGCTCCTGGAGGCTACCGGTGAAAGCATCGATGAACTCATGGCACAGGTCTGCCCATGATGAAATGGAGTTCTCCGGCAGGTGCATCAATAAGACCTCACTTTGGATTTGAGTGCCAATGAGAAGTAGTTGCCGAACACTTTGTCATCTCCTCCTCCGGCAGCCTGAACGACAATGGTGTAGATGCTCAGGAACTCTGCTGGGTTCAGCCTCCCATCGTACTTCTCAGGTACCTCCGGCTTGAACGTGCGAACGGACGGCCAACAGACTTGCCGCAGCTCATGGGTGAAGGCAGGGAGCCAAATTTGAAGGGCAGGAGCCCGTCAACACCAAGAGTGGGATCATCGATGTTGGGGCCGCCGCGCCCGTCGGCTTGGAGGAGGTTGTCGCGACATTTCTCGACGACACACACGTCTCCTCTCCGCCTATCTTCTGGGGTTCGCCGTTGGCCTGGACGTGATTTGGTCGTGCCCGCGCCGGCCACCGTGGTGGGGACTGTCGGATTACGGGTTCCGCAAACCCTTGAGAGGTTTGAACTCTGGGGTGCGTGTGGAGATCTCAACCTACCCAGCCTGCCTACTCGCAATCCTCCTAAGCCTAGCACGTCAAGCTTAAAGAGACAAAGAGACACAACAGTTTATACTGGTTCGGGCCATCGTTGTGGTGTAATACCCTAATCCAGTGTGGTGTGGTGGATTGCCTTGTAGGCTGACAATGAACTAGTACAATGGATGAACCAGCCTCAGGAGGTGAGGTGTTCTTGAGCTCGAGTGAGCTGGTGTGGATGTGGATCGGATCGACCTCGGATCAGACGCCCCTTCTATGGTGGTGGCTAGTCCTATTCATAGTGGTCTTGGTCCTCTTCCCAAATATTGGCAGGAAGGGATCCCATAACGGCCGGATTCGAAAGAGGACAAGTAGTACAGGTTATCCTGACAAAAGTAGTCTTCGCCCATGAAAAGCCTCTGGTCATGACTCTGCGGTGGGCTCATCGATTACCTCCGTCCTGCCGTCCTCGCGGGCTTGGTCTTGTTGCACCAGAATGGAAACCTTTGGTTGATTCCTCAGGACTCCGCGCCTGTGGCTGGCCTCCTTTGCACCAAAGAGGAAACCTGCGCTCTGCGCCCGCCTGGCGCTCGCCTGGCCTTGGTCGTCATGGCTCACGTAAGCTGAGCCTCATGCGGCGAACCTTGAATAGAACTCTCCGCCCCTCGGGACACAGCCTGAGGAGGCTGATCCCCTTGGGGGTCTTGGCGTCATCCGCCTCGCGAGGCTTGGCCCCTCGCGAGGGTCTTGAGTTGTTGATGCTAAAGCTGGGCTATACCAGGCTGTCAATGGAGCCACATGGTGGGCCGCAGGCAGGGCTGGATACCCCCATATCCAGGACGCCGACAGTAGCCCCCAGGCCCAAGGCGCGCTCAAACTTGGCTTCCAGGAGAAGCCATAGGGCAAGTGCGAAGCACCGCGGGCCCTAACCGCCTGCGGCCTTGATGACGCGTGGCGATTCATGGGACGTGGGCAACTCCGCTTCCCCATGTTGCCTCGGCAACCGTTCGACTTGATGGGATGATGCGGCATGCAGATGGTCATGATGGCGTGAGGTCATGGAGGCTGGCGGTTGGCCTCCTTTGGCTATAAAGGTGAGGGAGGGGCAGAGCCCCTCGCCCATCTTTCCTTCATCTTGCTTCTGCCTGCTTATCTCTTCTTCATCATGCTCCCATGGCGTCGCCGAGATGGTTTTCAGCAGCCGAGAAGGGGAAGCCTTCACAAGAGGGGCCAGCCTCTCCGCCTACTAAGAGGGGCTGCGGCCATCCTCGCAACCACCCCGCAGCTCCTGCGGCGGCTTCTAGGGGGCGCGGGCGCCAACCCCCCAGAGGTGGCATTGCTCTCGGCGCATGTGATGGCACCTCTTCCTGCGGCTGGGGCCACCGGCTTCGGAGCAGCCCCCATGACGAAGTGAGGCGCGCTGTGATCATGCGCCCACCTCGGTCGCGCTTCTCCTTGCTGGACATGCTTCCTGAATTTGTGGTGTGGTCGGAGAGCCCGGCCAGCACCTCGTTTCGACTTCCGCGCTTCTTCTCCGGCGAGCTTCCTTCTTCAGGGCTCGATGGCCTCTGGCTGCAGGCTGACAGGTGCTGCAGCAGACCTACGTGGGTCGAGGCCGAGGTCGCTGCCTCCAGTAATGTGGTCCTGACTCGCGGCTGGCAGACGTTTTCCCACATGCGAGGCCTGCACGGAAGGTGCACTCTTCACTTCAAGTACGACGGCCTGGCGACCCTCTATGTGAGGGTGTTCAGGGAGGACGGTTGATACGTCTCCAACGTATCTATAATTTTTGATTGTTCCATGCTATTATATTACCTGTTTTGGATGTTTATGGGCTTTACTTTACACTTTTATATCATTTTTGGGACTAACCTACTAACCGGAGGCCCAACCCGTATTGCTGTTTTTTTGCCTATTTCAGTATATTGAAGAAAAGGAATATCAAACAGAGTCCAAACGGAAAGAAACCTTCGGGAGCATGATTTTTGGAATGAACGTGATCCAGAGGACTTGGAGTGCAAGTCAAGAAGCTCCCGAGGTGGCCACGAGGGTGGAGGGCGCCCCCCCTATAGGGCGCCCCCTGTCTCGTGGGCACCTGGGGCATCCACCGACGTACTTCTTCCTCCTATATATACCCATGTACCCCGAAACCATCAGGGGAGCCACCGAAGAAATATTTCCGCCACCATAACCTTCTGTATCCGTGACATCCCATCTTGGAGTCGTCGCCGACACTCTGCCGGAGGGGGAATCCACCATGGAGGGCTTCTACATAAACACCATAGCCCTTCCGATGAGTTGTGAGTAGTTTACCATAGACCTTTGGGTCCATAGTTATTAGCTAGATGGCTTCTTCTCTCTTTTTGGATCTCAATACCATGTTCTCCCCCTCTCTTGTGGAGATCTATTTGATGTAACTCTTTTTGCGGTGTGTTTGTCGAGATTCGATGAATTGTGGGTTTATGATCATGTTTATCTATGAGAGATATTTGAATCTATTCTGAATTCTTTTATGTGTGATTGAGTTATCTTTGCAAGTCTCTTCGAATTATCGGTTTGATTTGGCCTACTAGATTGATCTTTCTTGCCATGGGAGAAGTGCTTAGCTTTGGGTTCAATCTTGCGGTGTCCTTTCCCAGTGACAGCACGGGCAGCAAGGCACGTATTGTATTGTTGCCATTGAGGATAAAAAGATGGGGTTTATATCATATTGCATGAGTTTATCCCTCTACATCATGCCATCTTTCTTAAAGCGTTACTCTATTCTTATGAACTTAATAGTCTAGATGCATGCTGGATAGCGGTCGATGTGTGGAGTAATAGTAGTAGATGCGGGCAGGAGTCGGTCTACTTGTCACAGACGTGATGCCTATATACATGATCATGCCTAGATAATCTCATAATTATTCGCTTTTCTATCAATTGCTCGACAGTAATTTGTTCACCCACCGTAATACTTATGCTATCTTGAGAGAAGCCTCCAGTGAAACCTATGGCCCCCGGGTCTATCTTTTATCATATACACTTTCAATCTACTTTTATTTGCATCTTTACTTTTCCAATCTATATCATAAAATACCAAAAATATATCTATCTTATCATATTATCTCTATCAGATCTCACTTTTGCAAGTGGCCGTGAAGGGATTGACAACCCCTTTATCGCGTTGGTTGCGAGTTCTTTCTTTGTTTGTGTAGGTTCGTGGGACTTGTGAGGATCCTCCTACTGAATTGATATCTTTGTTCTCAAAAACTGAGGGAAATACTTACGCTACTGTGCTGCATCACCCTTTCCTCTTCAAGGAAAACCAACGCAAGCTCAAGACATAGCAAGAAGGATTTCTGGCGCCGTTGCCGGGGAGGTCTTCGCTCAAGTCAAGACATACCAAGTACCCATGACAAACTCATCTCCCTCACATTAACATTATTTGCCATTTTCCTCTCGTTTTCCTCTCCCTCATTTCACCCTTGCCGTTTTATTCGCCCTCTCTTTCCCAATCTCCTCTCTTTTCCACTTGCCTTCTTCTCCCTCTCTTTCGCGTGCCTTTTTCTGTTTGCTTGTGTATTGGATTACTTGTCGCCATGGTGCAAGATAATACCAAATTGTGTGATTTCTCCAATACCAATAATAATGATTTCCTTAGTACTCCGATTGCTCCTCTTAATGATGTTGAGTCTTGTGAAATCAATGTTGCTTTGCTGAATCTTGTTATGAAAGATCAATTCTCCGGCCTTCCTAGTGAAGATGCCGCTACCCATCTAAACAACTTTGTTGATTTGTGTGAGATGCAAAAGAAAAAAGATACAGATAATGATATTGTTAAATTGAAGTTATTTCCGTTTTCACTTAGAGATCGTGCTAAAGTTTGGTTTTCATCTTTGCCTAAAAATAGTATTGATTCTTGGAACAAGTGTAAAGATGCTCTTATCTCTAAGTATTTTCCTCCCGCTAAGATCATCTCGCTTAGGAACGACATTATGAAATTTAAACAACTTGATCATGAGCATGTTGCCCAATCTTGGGAAAGAATGAAATTGATGATTCACAATTGCCCTACTCATGGTTTGAATTTATAGATGATCATACAAAATTTTTATGCCGGGTTGAATTTTTCTTCTAGAAATCTTTTAGATTCGGCCGCGGTAGGCACGTTTTTGGAAATCACCTTAGGAGAAGCTACAAAACTCCTTGATAATATCATGGCTAATTATTCTCAATGGCACACCGAACGATCTACTAGTAAAAAAGTGCATGCTATAGAAGAAATTAATGTTTTGAGTGGAAAGATGGATGAGCTTATGAAATTGTTTGCTACTAAGAGTGCTCCTATTGATCCCAATGATATGCCCTTGTCTACTTTGATTGAGAATAATAATGAATCTATGGATGTGAATTTTGTTGGTAGGAATAATTTTGGTAACAATGCTTTTAGAGGAGACTTTAATTCTAGACCGTTCCCTAATAATTCCTCTAATAATTATGGAAATTCCTACAATAATTCTTATGGTAATTTTAATAAGATACCCTCTGATTTTTAAAATAGTGTGAAAGAATTTATGATCTCTCAAAAGAATTTTAATGCCTTGCTTGAAGAAAAATTGCTGAAAGTTGATGATTTGGCTAGGAACGTTGATAGACTTTCGCTCGATGTTGATTCTTTGAAACTTAGATCTACTCCTCCTAAGCATGATATCAATGAGTCTCTCAAAGCTATGATAAGTTCCATTGACGAGTGCAAAGAAAGAACCGCTAGATTGCGTGCTAAGAAAGATTGCTTTGTTAAAGCGTGTTGTTCTAGTTTCCATGAAAATAATGATGAAGATCTTAAAGTTATCGATGTGTCCCCTATTAGATCTTAGTTTTGCAATATTAATCTTGATAATAATGGGACTGGAAGTGAATCAACTTTGGTTAAAAAGCGTTCCGATAATTTGGAGTTTTTAGATCTTGATGCTAAATTTGGTAAAAGTGGGATTGGAGAGGTCAAGAATTTAAATAGCATTGAACCCACTATCTTGGATTTCAAGGAATTTAATTATGATAATTGTTCTTTAGAAAGTTGTATTTCCTTGTTACAATCCGTTGTTAATTCTCCTCATGCTTATAGTCAAAATAAAGCTTTTACCAAACATATTGTTGATGCCTTGATGCAATATTTTGATGAAAAACTTAATTTGGAAGTTTCTATACCTAGAAAACTTAATGATGAGTGGGGATGTACTATAAAGATTAAAATCAAAGATTATGAGTGTTTTGCTTTGTGTGGTTTGGGTGCTAGTGTTTCCACGATTCCGAAAACTTTATGTGATATTCTAGGTTTCCATGATCTTGACGATTGCTCTTTAAATTTGCACCTTGCAGATTCCACCATTAAAAATCCAATGGGAAGGATCAATGATGTTTTCATTGTTGCAAATAGAAATTTTGTGCCCGTGGATTTTATCGTTCTTGATATAGATTGCAATCTTTCTTGCCCTATTATTCTTGGTAGACCTTTCCTTAGAACTATTGGCGCGATTACTGATATGAAGGAAGGGAATATTAGATTCCAATTTCCATTAAGGAAAGGCATGGAACACTTTCCAAGAAAGAAAATCAAATTACCTTATGAATCTATCATGCGAGCTACTTATGAATCAAGTGCCAAAGATGGCACTAGTTACATCCATCCTTGCTTTTATGCCTAGCTTGGGGCTTTAAACAATAGCGCTAGTTGGGAGGCAACCCAATTTTATTTGTGTTCTTTGTTTTTGTTCCTGTTTAGTAATAAATTTTGCATCTACTTTCTGTTTAGATGTGTTTTCTTGTTTTATTTAGTGTTTGTGCCAAGTAGAACCTATAGGATAACCTATGATATGAGTTAATTTGATTCTGCTGAAAAAACAGAAACTTTGCGGTCACGAGAAAAAAATCAATAAATCACAGCAACGATTTTTGGCGTTGATTCTTTTTGCTGTAGATCAATAGACAAATTGTTTAGGACTTCCTATTTTGGTAGGATTTTTGGAGTTCCAAAAGTAACCGAAAGTTACAGATTGCTACAGACTGTTCTGTTTTTGACAGATTCTGCCTTCCGTGTGTTGTTTGCTTATTTTGATGGATCTATGGCTAGTATGTAAGGGTATGAACCATAAGAACTTGGAATACAGTAGGTTTAACACCAAAATAAATAAATAATGAGTTCATTACAGTACTTATGTGGTGGTTTTTCTTTCTTTCACTAACGGAGCTTATGAGATTTCCTGTTGAGTTTTGTGTTGTGAAGTTTTCAAGTTTTGGGTAAAGATTTGATGGACTATGGAATAAGGAGTGGCAAGAGCCTAAGCTTGGGGATGCCCATGGCCCCCCAAGATATTCAGGAATAGCCAAGAGCCTAAGCTTGGGGATGCCCCCGAAAGGCATCCCCTCTTTCGTCTTTGTTCATTGGTAACTTTACTTGGAGCTATATTTTTATTCGCCACATGATATGTGTTTTGCTTGGAGCGTCGTGTATGATATTAGTCTTTTCTTGTTAGTTTACCACAATCATCCTTGCTGTACAAACCTTTTGGGAGAAGCCTACTTGATTGGAATTTATTAGAATACTCTATGTGCTTCACTTATACTCCCTCCATTCCTAAATATAGGGTGTATAGTTTTTGGCACGGAAATTAAAGAACACACATGGAGGGAAAATTTCACAAGCTTTGGGCGACACTACACATGACTAATTGACATGAGAAAATAGAGGAGCTTGCGTGATATAAGGAAATGTAAACAAATCCCTCAAAAAATTATCCAAACAGGTGGTGCAGCGCAATACACCTTATATTTCGGAATTTTTCTCAAAAATCTATACACCTTATATCAAGGAACGGAGGGAGTATCTTTTTGAGCTAGATAACTTTTGCTCTAGTGCTTCACTTATATCTTTTAGAGCATGGCGGTGGCTTAATTTTGAAGAAATTGTTGATCTCCCATGCTTCACTTATATTATTTTGAGAGTCTTTTAGAACAACATGGTATTTGCTATGGTTATAAAATTGGTCCTAGAATGATGGGCATCCAAGTTGGGTATAATAAAAACTATCATAGAAAGTGATTTGGATGCTATGATCAATTTGATACTTGATAATTTTTTTGAGATATAAAGGTGGTGATATTAGAGTCATGCTAGTTGGATAATTGTGAATTTAAAGAATACCTGTGTTAAAGTTTGTGATTCCCGTAGCATGCACGTATGGTGAACCGCTTTGTGATGAAGTTGGAGCACAATTTTATTTATTGATTGTCTTCCTTATGAGTGGTGGTCAGGGATGAGAGATGGTCTTTTCCTACCAATCTATCCCCCTAGGAGCATGCGCTGTTGGAAACATGCCCTAGAGGCAATAATAAAAGGATTATTATTATATTTCCTTGTTCATGATAATTGTCTTTTATTCATGCTATAATTGTGTTATTCGGAAATCGTAATACATGTGAGAATACATAGACCACAATATGTCCCTAGTGAGCCTCTAGTTGACTAGCCCGTTGATCAACAGATAGTCATGGTTTCCTGACTATGGAAATTGGATGTCATTGATAATGGGATCACATCATTAGGTGAATGATGTCATGGACAAGACCCAATCCTAAGCATATCACAAGATCGTGTAGTTCGTTTGCTAGAGCTTTCCCAATGTCAAGTATCTCTTCCTTAGACCATGAGATCGTGTAACTCCCGGATACCGTAGGAGTGCTTTGGGTGTACCAAATGTCACAACGTAACTCGGTGACTATAAAGGTATACTACGGGTATGTCCGAAAGTATCTGTTGGGTTGACACGGATCGAGACTGGGATTTGTCACTCCATATGACGGAGAGGTATCTCTGGGCCCACTCGGTAATGCATCATCATAATGAGCTCAAAGTGAGTAAGTGTCTGGTCACGGGATCATGCATTACAGTACGAGTAAAGTGACTTGCCGGTAACGAGATTGAACGAGGTATTGGGATACCGACGATCGAATCTCGGGCAAGTAACATACCAATTGACAAAGGGAATTGTATACGGGGTTGCTTGAATCCTCGACATCGTGGTTCATCCGATGAGAGCATCGAGGAGCATGTAGGAGCCAACATGGGTATCCAGATCCCGCTGTTGGTTATTGACCGGAGAGTCGTCTTGGTCATGTCTACGTGTCTCCCGAACCCGTAGGGTGTACACACTTAAGGTTCGGTGACGCTAGGGTTGTAGAGATATTAGTATGCAGCAAACCGAAAGTTGTTCGAGTCCCAGTTGAGATCCCGGACGTCACGAGGAGTTCCGGAATGGTCCGGAGGTAAAGAATTATATATGGGAAGTCGAGTTTCGGCCATCGGTAAAGTTTCGTGGGTCACCGGTATTTTACCGGAACCACCGGAAGGGTCCCAGGGGTCCACCGGGTGGGGCCACCCATCCCGGAGGGCCCCATGGGCTGAAGTGGAAGGGGGAACCAGCCCCTGGTGGGCTGGTGCCCCCCCCCCCTTGGGCTCCCCTGCGCCTAGGGTTGGGAACCCTAGGGGAGGGGGCGCCTCCACTTGCCTTGGGGGGCAAGGCACCCCCCTTGGCCGCCGCCCCCCTTGGAGATTCAATCTCCTAGGGCCGGCGCCCCCCAAGGGTCCCTATATAAAGAGGGGGGCAGGGAGGGCAGCCACACCCTTGCACTTGGCGCCTCCCTTCCCCCTTGCTACACCTCTCCCTCCCGCAGACGCTTGGCGAAGCCCTGCCGGGATCCCTGCTGCATCCACCACCACGCCATCGTGCTACTGGATCTTCATCAACCTCTCCTTCCCCCTTGCTGGATCAAGAAGGAGGAGACATCATGCTGACCGTACGTGTGTTGAACGCGGAGGTGCCGTCCGTTCGGCGCTAGGATCTCCGGTGATTGGGATCACGACGAGTACGACTCCCTCAACCCCGTTCTCTTGAATGCTTCCGCTCGATCTACAAGGGTATGTAGATGCACTCCTCTCTCTCGTTGCTAGATGAACTCATAGATTGATCTTGGTGAAACCGTAGATTTTTTTTTATTTTCTGCAACGTTCCCCAATAGTGGCATCATGAGCTAGGTCTATGCATAGTTCTCTTTGCACGAGTAGAACATAAATCTGTTGTGGGCGTAAATGTTGTCAACTTTCTTGCCACTACTAGTCTTATTTTTCTTCAGTGGTATTATGGGATGAAGCGGCCCGGACCGACCTTACACGTACGTTTACGTGAGACAGGTTCCATCGACTGACATGCACTAGTTGCATAAGGTGGCTAGTGGGTGTCTGTCTCTCCCACTTTAGTTGGAGCGGATTCGATGAAAAGGGTCCTTATGAAGGGTAAATAGAAGTTGACAAATCACGTTGTGGCTTTTTCGTAGGTAAGAAAACGTTCTTGCTAGAACCCTATTGCAGCCACGTAAAAGATGCAACAACAATTAGAGGACGTCTAACTTGTTTTTGCAGGAATTTCTTTGTGATGTGATATGGCCAAAAGTTGTGATGAATGATGAATGATATATTGTGATGTATGAGATCATGTTCTTCTATAGGAATCACGACTTGCATGTCGATGAGTATGACAACCGACAGGATCCATAGGAGTTGTCTTAATTATTGTATGACCTGCGTGTCAATGATTTAACGCCATGTAATTACTTTACTTTATTGCTAAACCGTTAGCTATAGTAGTAGAAGTAATAGTTGGCGAGCAACTTCATGGAGACACGATGATGGAGATCATGGTGTCATGCCGGTGACGAAGATGATCATGGAGCCCCGAAGATGGAGATCATGTCACTACTATTTGATTGCATGTGATATTTATCATGTTTTTGCATATTGTTTACTTAGAACAACGGTAGTAAATAAGATGATCCCTCATAATAATTTCAAGAAAGTGTTCCCCCTAACTGTGCGCCATTGCGACAGTTCGTTGTTTCGAAGCACCACGTGATGATCGGGTGTGATAGATTCTAACGTTCGCATACAACGGGTGTAAGATAGATTTACACATGCAAAACACTTAGGTTAACTTGACGAGCCTAGCATGTACAGACATGGCCTCGGAACACAGAGACCGAAAGGTCGAACATGAGTAATATGGAAGATACTATCAACATGGAGATATTCACTGATGATGACTAGTCCGTCTCACGTGATGATCGGACACGGCCTAGTCGACTTGGATCATGTAACACTTAGATGACTAGAGGGATGTCTAATCTGAGTGGTAGTTCATTAAATAATTTGATTAGATGAACTTAATTATCATGAACTTAGTCTAAAATCTTTGCAAAAAATGTCTTGTAGATCAAATGGCCAATGCTCATGTCAACATGAACTTCAACGCGTTCCTAGAGAAAACCAAGCTAAAAGATGATGGCAACAACTATACGGACTGGGTCCGGAACCTGAGGATCATCCTCATAGCTGCCAAGAAAGCATATGTCCTAGAAGGACCGCTAGGTAAAGCACCCATCCTAGAGAACCAAGACGTTATGAACACTTGGCAGTCACGTGCTGATGATTACTCCCTCGTTCAGTGCGGCATGCTTTACAGCTTTGAACCGGGGCTCCAAAAGCGTTTTGAGCAACATGGAGCATATGAGATGTTCGAGGAGTTGAAAATGGTTTTCCAAGCTCACGACCGGGTCGAGAGATATGAAGTCTCCGACAAGTTCTATAGTTGTAAGATGGCGGAAAATAGTTCTGTCAGTGAGCACATACTCAAAATGTCTGGGTTGCACAACCGCCTGTCCCAGCTGGACATTAACCTCCCAGACGAGGCGGTCATTGACAGAATCCTTCAGTCGCTCCCACCGAGCTACAAGAGCTTTGTGATGAACTACAATATGCAGGGGATGGTGAAAACTATTCCTGAAGTATTTTCAATGTTGAAGTCAGCAGAGGTAGAAATCAAAAAGGAACATCAAGTGTTGATGGTCAATAAAACCACCAAGTTCAAGAAAGTCAAGGGTTAGAAGAACTTCAAGAAGGACGGCAAGGATGTTGCCGCGCCCGGTAAGCCAGTTGCCTGGAAGAAGTCAAAGAATGGACCCAAGCCTGAGACTGGGTGCTTTTATTGCAAAGGGAAGGGTCACTGGAAGCAGAACTGCCCCAAATACTTAGCGGACAAGAAGGCCGGCAACACTAAAGGTATATGTGATATACATTTAATTGATGTGTACCTTACCAGTGCTCGTAGTAGCTCCTGGGTATTTGATACCGGTGCCGTTGCTCATATTTGTAACTCAAAGCAGGAGCTGCGGAATAAGCGAAGACTAGCGAAGGACGAGGTGACGATGCGCGTCGGGAATGGTTCCAAGGTCGATGTGATCGCCTTCGGCACGCTACCTCTACATTTACCCACGAGATAAGTTTTAAACCTCAATAATTGTTATTTAGTGCCAGCTTTGAGCATGAACATTGTATCTGGATCTCGTTTAATACGAGATGGCTACTCATTTAAATCCGAGAATAATGGTTGTTCTATTTATATGAGAGATATGTTTTATGGTCATGCCCCGCTGGTCAATGGTTTGTTTATAATGAATCTCGAACGTAATGTTACACATATTCATAGTGTGAATACCAAAAGATGTAAGATTGATAACGATAGTCCCACATACTTCTGGCACTGCCGCCTTGGTCACATTGGTGTCAAGCGCATGAAGAAGCTCCATGCAGATGGACTTTTAGAGTCTCTCGATTATGAATCATTTGACACATGCAAACCATGCCTCATGGGCAAAATGACCAAGACTCCGTTCTCCAGAACAATGGAGCGAGCAACCAACTTATTGGAAATCATACATACTGATGTGTGCGGTCCAATGAGCGTTGAGGCTCGCGGAGGATATCATTATGTTCTCACTCTCACTGATGACTTAAGTAGATATGGGTATGTCTACTTGATGAAACACAAGTCTGAGACCTTTGAAAAGTTCAAGGAATTTCAGAATGAGGTAGAGAATCAACATGACCGAAAGATAAAGTTCTTGCGATCAGATCATGGAGGAGAATATTTAAGTCACGAATTTGGTACGCACTTAAGAAAATGTGGAATCGTTTCACAACTCACGCCGCCTAGAACACCTCAGTGTAACGGTGTGTCCGAACATCGTAATCGCACTCTATTGGATATGGTGCGATCTATGATGTCTCTTACCGATTTACCGCTATCATTTTGGGGATACGCTCTAGAGACAGCTACATTCACTTTAAATAGGGCTCCGTCTAAATCCATTGAGACGACACCGTATGAATTATGGTTTGGGAAGAAACCTAAGCTGTCGTTTCTGAAAGTTTGGGGATGCGATGCTTATGTCAAGAAACTTCAACCTGAAAAGCTCGAACCCAAGTCGGAAAAATGCATCTTCATAGGATACCCTAAGGAAACCATTGGGTATACCTTCTACCTTAGATCCAAAGGCAAGATCTTTGTTGCCAAGAACGGATCCTTTCTGGAAAAATAGATTCTCTCGAAAGGAGTAAGTGGGAGGAAAGTAGAACTCGATGAAGTACTACCTCTTGAACCGGAAAGTAGTGCAGCTCAGGAAAATGTTCCTGTGGTGCCTACACCGACTGTAGAGGAAATTAATGATGATGATCAAGGTACTTCGGATCAAGTTGCTACTGAACTTTGTAGGTCCACAAGGACACGTTCCATGCCAGAGTGGTATGGCAACCCTGTCCTGGAAATCATGTTGTTAGACAACGGTGAACCTTCGAACTATGAAGAAGCGATGGCGGGCCCAGATTCCAACAAATGGCTTGAAGCCATGCAATCCGAGATAGATTCCATGTATGAAAACAAAGTATGGACTTTGACAGACTTGCCTAATGATCGGCGAGCGATAGAAAACAAATGGATCTTTAAGAAGAAGACGGACGCGGATGGTAATGTTACCATCTATAAAGCTCGACTTGTCGCTAAGGGTTATCGGCAAGTTCAAGGGGTTGACTATGATGAGACTTTGTCTCCCGTAGCGAAGCTGAAGTACGTCCAAATCATGTTAGCAATTGCCACATACTATGATTGTGAGATATGGAAGATGGACGTCAAAATGGCATTCCTTAACGACTATCTTAAGGAAGAACTGTATATGATGCGGCCGGAAGGTTTTGTCGACCCTAAGAATGGTAAGAAGGTATGCAAGCTCCAGCGATCCATTTATGGGCTGGTGCAAGCATCTCGGAGTTGGGACATTCGCTTTGATGAGATGATCAAAGCGTTTGGGTTTATGCAGACTTATGGAGAAGCCTGCGTTTACAAGAAAGTGAGTGGGAGCTTTGTAGCATTTCTCATATTATATGTAGATGACATACTTCTGATGAGAAATGATATAGAACTTTTGGACAGTATTAAGGCCTACTTGAATAAGTGTTTTTCAATGAAGGACCTTGGAGAATCTGCTTACATATTAGACATCAAGATCTATAGGGATAGATCAAGACGCCTCATAGGTCTTTCACAAAGCACATACCTTGATAAGATATTGAAGAAGTTCAATATGGATCAGTCCAAGAAAGGGTTCTTGCATGTATTGCAAGGTGTGAGATTGAGCTCGGCTCAATGCCCGACCACGGCAGAAGATAAAGAAGAGATGAGTGTCATCCCCTATGCCTCAGCCATAGGATCTATTATGTTTGCCATGCTGTGTACCAAACCTGATGTAAACCTTGTCGTAAGTTTGGTAGGAAGGTACCAAAGTAATCCCGGCAAGGAACACTGGACAGCGGTCAAGAATATCCTGAAGTACCTGAAAAGGACAAAGGACATGTTTCTCGTCTATGAAGGTGACGAAGAGCTCGTCGTAAAGGGTTACGTCGACGCTAGCTTCGACACAGATCTGGATGACTCTAAGTCACAAACCGGATACATGTATATGTTGAATCGTGGAGCAGTAAGCTGGTGCAGTTGCAAGCAGAGCGTCGTGGCGGGATCTACATGTGAAGTGGAGTACATGGCAGCCTCGGAGGCAGCGCATGAAGCAATATGGATGAAGGAGTTCATCACCGACCTAGGAGTCATACCCAATGCGTCGGGGCCGATCACTCTCTTCTGTGACAACACTGGAGCTATTGCCCTTGCCAAGGAGCCCAGGTTTCACAAGAAGACCGGGCACATCAAGCGTCGTTTCGACTCCATCCATGAAAATGTTCAAGATGGAGACATAGATATTTGCAAAGTACATACAGATCTGAATGTCGCAGATCCGTTGACTAAACCTCTTCCGCGAGCAAAACATGATCAACACCAGAACTCTACGGGTGTTCGATTCATCACAATGTAACTAGATTATTGACTCTAGTGCAAGTGGGAGACTGTTGGAAATATGCCCTAGAGGCAATAATAAAAGGATTATTATTATATTTCCTTGTTCATGATAATTGTCTTTTATTCATGCTATAATTGTGTTATCCGGAAATCGTAATACATGTGTGAATACATAGACCACAATATGTCCCTAGTGAGCCTCTAGTTGACTAGCCCGTTGATCAACGGATAGTCATGGTTTCCTGACTATGGACATTGGATGTCATTGATAACAGGATCACATCATTAGGTGAATGATGTGATGGACAAGACCCAATCCTAATCATAGCACAAGATCGTGTAGTTCGTTTGCTAGAGCTTTTCCAATGTCAAGTATCTTTTCCTTAGACCATGAGATCGTGTAACTCCCGGATACCGTAGGAGTGCTTTGGGTGTACCAAACATCACAACATAACTGGGTGACTATAAAGGCATACTACGGGTATCTCTGAAAGTATCTGTTGGGTTGACACGGATCGAGACTGCGATTTGTCACTCCGTATGACGGAGAGGTATCTCTGGGCCCACTCGGTAATACATCATCATAATGAGCTCAAAGTGACCAAGTGTCTGGTCATGGGATCATGCATTACGGTACGAGTAAAGTGACTTGCCGGTAACGAGATTGAACGAGGTATTGGGATACCGACGATCGAATCTCGCGCAAGTAACATACCGATTGACAAAGGGAATTGTATACGGGGTTGCTTGAATCCTCGACATCGTGGTTCATCCGATGAGAGCATCGAGGAGCATGTAGGAGCCAACATGGGTATCCAGATCCCGCTGTTGGTTATTGACCGGAGAGCCGTCTCGGTCATGTCTACGTGTCTCCCGAACCCGTAGGGTCTACACACTTAAGGTTTGGTGACGCTAGGGTTGTAAAGATATTAGTATGCAGCAAACCGAAAGTTGTTCGGAGTCCCGGATGAGATCCCTGATGTCACGAGGAGTTCCATAATGGTCCGGAGGTAAAGAATTATATATGGGAAGTCGAGTTTCGGCCATCGGGAAAGGTTCGGGGGTCACCGATATTGTACCGGGACCAAAGGAAGGGTCCCGGGGGTCCGCCTGGTGGGGCCACCCATCCCGGAGGGCCCCATGGGCTGAAGTGGGAGGGGAACCAGCCCCTGGTGGGCTGGTGCTCCCCCCTTGGGCCCCCTTATGCCTAGGGTTGGGAACCCTAGGGGAGGGGGCACCTCCACTTGCCTTGGGGGGCAAGGCACCCCCTTGGCCGCCGCCCCCCTTGGAGATTCAATCTCCTAGGGCCAGCGCCCCCCCAAGGGTCCCTATATAAAGAGGGGGGAGGGAGGGCAGCCGCACCCTTGCACTTGGCGCCTCCCTTCCCCCTTGAGGGAGTCCTGGATTAGGGGGTGTCCGGATGGCCGGACTACGACCTTAGGCCGGACTCCCGGACTATGAGGATACAAGATTGAAGACTCCGTCCCGTGTCCGGATGGGACTTTCCTTGGCGTGGAAGGCAAGCTTGGCGATACGATATGAAGATCTCCTCCCATTGTAACCTACTCTGTGTAACCCTAGCCCTTTCTGATGTCTATATAAACCGGAGAGTTTTAGTCCGCAGTATGAACAACAATCATACCATAGGCTAGATTCTAGGGTTTAGCCACTCCGATCTCGTGGTAGATCTACTCTTGTACTACCCATATCATCAATATTAATCAAGCAGGAGTAGGGTTTTACCTCCATCGAGAGGGCCTGAACATAGGTAAAAACATCGTGTCCCTTGTCTCCTGTTACCATCCGCCTAGATGCACAGTTCGGGACCCCCTACCCGAGATCCGCCGGTTTTGACACCGACATTGGTTCTTTCATTGAGAGTTCCTCTGTGTCGTCGCCTTTTAGGCCCAATGGCTTCTTCGCTCGTCAATCGTGATGCGGCCCTGGATGAGACTTTTCTTCCCGGACAGATCTTCGTATGCGGCGGCTTCGCACTGCGGGCTGACTCGTTCGGCCATCTGGAGCAGATCGAGAGCTATGCCCCTGGCCATCAGGTCAGGTTTGGAAGCTTGAACTACACAGCCGACATCCGCGGGGACTTGATCTTCAACGGATCCGAGCCACAACCGAGCGCGCCGCACTATCATGATGGGCACGATTTAGCTCTGTCATCGGACAACGCCCAGAGCGCCGCTCAGTTGTCCGCTCCGACCATTAGCTCGGAGCCTACTACGCCAGTCGGGGACGGACGGTTAGACGCCACCCCGAAACTGCAATCTCTACGGCGATAGAGCCGGATACCGGCCTAGTCCCTCGCAAGGCCCGTGACTCCGAGGTGCCGGACTCCGATCCGGACTCCGTAAATCCCGCACCTCTCCCGGTAAAGCCCGACTGGGCTCCGGTCATGGAGTTCACCGACGCGGACGACGAAGAAATTTGTAGCCCACCCACCACCCACTTTGTAGCCACTGTCGACGATTTAACCGACATGCTCGACTTCGACTCCGAAGAGATCGACGGCATGGACGCCGATGAAGGAGACGATCAAGAACCAGTGCCTATAAGGAACTAGAAAGCCACCTCGTCATATGACATATACATGGTGGACACCCCTAAAGCGGGCGATGGCGAGGAGAAAACGGAGGATGACCCCTCCAAGAAGCAACCCAAGCGCCGACATCAGCGGCGCCGCTCTAAGTCCTGTCAAAGCAAAAGCGGCGATTCCGGCACCGGAGATAACAATACGCCGGACAGTGCCGAAGACAACCCCCTCCAGCAGGATTCAGTGCAGGAGAACGAAGGAGCCAGCCCTCATGAGAGAGCGGCCGACAAAGAGGATGAGGACGACAATTACATGCCTCCCTCCGAAGACGAGGCAGGCCTCGACGACGATGAATTCGTCGTGCCAGAGGATCCCGTCGAGCAAGAGCGTTTCAAACACATACTTGTAGCCACGGCAAGCAGCCTCAAGAAGAAACAGCAACAGCTTAGAGCTGACCAAGACTTGCTAGCCGACAGATGGACCGAAGTCCTGGCGGCCGAAGAGTATAAACTAGAACGCCCTTCCAAGAGCTACCCGAAGCGCAGGCTGCTTCCCCAACTTGAGGAGGAAGCAACTAAACCTACATCACCAGCGTACGATGTTCCCGATCGACCACCCCGTGGCCGCGATAGAGAGGCCTTCAGGCCCTCGACCCAAGCCGCACCCCGACAGCGCTCAAAACATACCAGAGTACGGGGAGACGCAACAGACCTGCGATACATCTTGGAGAATAAGGCAAGGCAAACAAGATCGATCTACGGATCGCATGGGCGCCCCGCTTCACGTGACGCTAGCCGTCACGCCGGACATAATAAGTATGGCCCGGCCGAATACAGCAGACCAAGCTCATCCGAGCTGCGTCGCGATATAGCTCAGTACAGGGGCGCCGCACACCCACTATGCTTCACAGACGAAGTAATGGATCATCAAATCCCCGAGGGCTTCAAACCCGTAAACATCGAATCATACGATGGCACAACAGATCCTGCGGTATGGATCGAGGATTATCTCCTTCACTTCACATGGCCCGTGGCGATGATCTA
This sequence comes from Triticum aestivum, assembly GCF_018294505.1. Taxonomy (NCBI): domain Eukaryota; kingdom Viridiplantae; phylum Streptophyta; class Magnoliopsida; order Poales; family Poaceae; genus Triticum; species Triticum aestivum. The sequence continues at coordinate 97,436,446 of NC_057795.1, read as the reverse complement.
CATGCCATCAAATACCTCCCGCTCAAGCTTAAAGGACCAGCTCGACATTGGCTTAATAGCCTGCCAGCAGAGTCGATCAGTTGTTGGGAGGACCTAGAATCCGCATTCCTTGACAACTTCCTGGGCACGTATGTGCGACCACCAGACACCGATGACCTAAGCCACATAATCCAGCAACCAGAGGAATCGGCCACACAATTCTGGACACGGTTCCTAACAAAGAAAAACCAAATAGTCGATTGTCTGGACGCCGAGGCCCCCGCAGCCTTCAGGCACAACATCTGAGACGAATGGCTTGCCCGGCACCTAGGACAGGAAAAGCCGAAGTCTATGGCAGCCCTCATGACACTCATGACCCGCTTCTACATGGGAGAAGACAGCTGGCTGGCTCATAGCAATAACATAAGCAAGACCCCCCGCAATTCGGATAACAAGGATAACAACGGCAGGTCACGCCGCAACAAGCATAAGCGCCACATAACGGTGACAATACTGAAGATACGACAGTCAATGCCGGATTCAGAGGCTCTAAACCGGGTCAGCGGAAGAAGCCATTCAAACGAAACCCTCAGGGCCCATCCAGCTTAGACCAGATACTTGATCGCTCGTGCCAGATACACGGCACCCCCGAACAGCCAGCCAATCACACCAACAGGGATTGTTGGGTGTTCAAGAAGGCAGGCAAGATAAGTGCCGAGACCAGAGACAAGGGGCTACATAGCAATGATGAGGAGGGGCCCCGGCCGCCGAACAACAAAGGACAGAAGGGATTTCCCCCGCAAGTTCGGACAGTGAATATGATATACGCAACCCACATCCCCAAAAGGGAGCGGAAGCGTGCTCTCAAGGACGTATATGCGCTTGAGCCAGTCGCCCCAAAGTTCAACCCATGGTCCTCCTGCCTGATCACTTTCGATCGACGGGACCATCCCACCAGCATCCGTCACGGCGGATTCGCCGCACTGGTCCTAGACCCAATTATCGATGGATTTCACCTTACTAGAGTCCTAATGGACGGCAACAGTAGCCTGAACTTGCTTTACCAGGACACAGTGCGAAAAATGGGCATTGATCCGTCAAGGATTAAACCCACAAAGACAACCTTCAAAGTTGTCATACCAGGGGTCGAAGCCAGCTGTACAGGCTCGGTCACACTCGAGGTGGTATTCGGATCACCGGATAACTTCCGGAGAGAGGACTTAATCTTCGACATAGTCCCATTTCGCAGCGGCTATCACGCCCTGCTCGGACGAATCGCATTTGCAAAATTCAATGCGGTGCCGCACTACGCATATCTCAAGCTCAAGATGCCAGGACCTCGCGGAGTCATCACGGGAAATGGAAACACAGAATGCTCTCTCCAAACGGAGGAGCACATGGCGGCCCTGGCGGCGGAAGTACAGAGTAGCCTCTCAAGGCAGTTATCCAATCCAGGCGCCAAACATCCGGACAACGTAAAGCAAGCCCGAAGTAACCTACAACGAATCCGGCTGGCAGGTTCCGAGGAAGCATAGCAGTGCGGCCCCGACCCCAGCCCCCGCCAAACGGCAATGCTGGTACCACGCATACATAATTACGCCTTAGAGATACCATGGGCATAAGGGGAGGGGCACAATAACGGCATGCCCAAAATGCGGCTTAACCGCACTAGGGGGCTCCCTATTTCACCGTTTTCCTTTTTTACACACTTTCAAGACCCAACTATTCGGAAGGCCTGTCCGGCAATACTACCACCGAACAAACGATGCAACAGCCAGGGAGGAAGCAAGCTACGTCAAAAGTCAAGGTCGTCTCTATAACGAGTTTAATACCTATTTCTCTTACAATCCTGCAGCTTTCCCCTGAAGGGGAATATGTCAAATACTCCCATCTCTTGCTTACCGCACTTTTTGTATTGTTCTGCTCTCGCAGCAGCCCTTTTTTAATAAACAATACATAGCTCTTACCTATTATGGTACTTATCTATTTTTATATGCAAACATGTTCAGTCATTACACTATGCAACCGTACACTTTGGCACGAATAATACACCAGGGGCTTACAACACCCCATAACGTGGTGTGAGAAGACCGAACACTCTAACAAGTGCGGCACCCCGAACTTATAGCACTATATGCATCGGCTCCGAATCATGTCTTTGGTTAATAGTTGGGTTTGCCCGGCTCCCATGTTTTGGTACCTTATGTTCCGCATTGTTGGCTAAGGTAGCGCTGGGAGAACTACTGCGATTGTGCCCCAGTTGAGATGGGTTAACACCTCAGTAGAGAAAGCTAAAACTGACTGTCATGATAGTGCGAGAGACTGGTCGCTGTTTGCGAGGTTTTTTCGAGTCCTTAAAGACTTATGCCGCTTCAAGCGAGGAACCGGACTTATCCGGCCTAGGCGTGGATAGCACCACGAACTCGGTCTTCCGAATACTAGGGGCTTCGCCGAAATTTAAAATTATAGAATTCTATGGCTAAGTGAGAGTGATAAAGCATTATAAGTCCGACGGCCTGATTCGCTGTGCTGAACGCCTCCCTAGATGGACCCAAGAATGGGAACAAGAGCGCTCAGGTTTATCCCGAACACCCCGGCACTCGTGGCATGGGGGTCGAAGCCGATGACTTGCATCTCTCAGATTTGATAAACGGCCGCGCAGAAGGTAATATTTTAAATTAACAAGCGTTGCTTAACACATATGAACAAAGCTTCAGTGTACATGATAACAAATGCGAGTTTATTCAAAAATTACATCTTTGGAGCACTCATCCGCTATGCGGCGGGCACCCTTCAGAACGCCATTATAATACATCTCGGGCGTACGATACTCCTTGCCCGACGGTGGCACGCCCGTCAACAGCTTCTCTGTGTCTAGCTTGCCCTAGTGCACCTTAGCACGGGCAAGGGCCCGACGGGCACCCCCAATACAAACGGAGCGCTTGACAACCTCAATCGACGGACACGCGTCCACCAGCCGCTGCACCAGACCGAAGTAGCTCCCATGCATGGCTTCTCCAGGCCACAGCCGAGCTATGAGGCCCTTCATGGCATGTTCGGCCACCTTGTGGAGCTCAACCAGCTGCTTCAGTTGGTCGCTCAGGGGCACCGGATGTTCGGCCTCAGCATACTGAGACTAGAACACTTTTTCCGTATAGCTCCCCTCTTCGGCTCGGTAGTATGCGGGGGCATCAGACACACTACGGGGCAGATCGGCGAACGCTCCTGGAGAGCTCCGGATTCGGGTAAGTAGCAGATAATTAACTTTTATATTTTTGCTTTGCATAAAGAATGCCTTACCCGCCGCTATCTTCTTCATCGCCTCAATCTCCTGAAGGGCTTTCTGGGCTTCGGCCTTAGTGGTCTTGGCACTCTCAAGAGCCAAGGCAAGCTCGGACTCTTGAGTCTTCTAGTCACGCTCCAAACTCTCGTGTTTTTCCACGAGAGCCTGGAGCTCTTGCCGTACCTCCGTCACTCGCGCCTCCTGCTTCTCTTGTTCGGTGCGCTCCAAGGCCGCACTCTTTTCGGCCTTCGAAACTGCCACTTTCAGGGTCGCCACCTCGGTCGTGGCTCCTGCAACACTAACGTTGGTCCTGTTATTATTATGCAACCAAGTATTTCTATATATATTTATAGGAGGTGCTACGTACCCTCTTTATCCTCGAGCTGCTTCTTGGAACGGCCGAGCTCGCCCTCGGACCGCTCGAGGCTTTCCTTCAAGGCATTGACCTCCGCCGTCAGTGCGGCAGAGGTCAGCAGCGCTGCCTGCATTCCCATATTGACATGTTTCTATTAGACTCCTGCATATATCTTTTAAGATCCTCAGTTCGTCTTTTCTTTCCAAACACCGAACTAAGCATCAGGGGCTACTGTCTATGCGGTAACATTTTTTATATATGTTTTTGAACACATACCTCAAAGCCCGTTAACAGGCTTGTGCAGGCTTCCGTCAGCCCGCTCTTGGCGGACTGAACCTTCTAAATCACCGCACTCATAACAGTGTGGTGTTCCTCGTCGATGGAGGCGTCGTTAAGCGCCTCCAGCAAATTGTCCGGCGCCTCCGGATGGATGGAGGTCACCAGCGTCGTAGGCTTGCCCTTTTTATGAAGGCGCCGCCTGTTGGACTCCGGAACCGTTGATGGTTCCGGAGCAGTGTCCGGCCCCTGGCCGGACTTGGAACCCTCCGGGGCTTTGTCCCCTTTGGGCCTGGAGTCCGGGAGGTCGCCTTGCGGCGCCTCCAAAACCACTTCCTCCTGGTCTAGTCCCCTCTGGGACTCCACCTCGGCGTCGTCCGTAGGGAAAGGGGAGGAGGCCGTCGGAAGTGAAGCACTATTCACATCCGACGAGCCCAAGGAGCCGCTCGTCGAATCATCAAGCTGAGTTCTGGGCGGGCTGCATCATTAAAATTCGGCATGAGAAGCTATCAAATACCAGAGGAGCACCATAAGTAGTTCGGGTAGCCGGACACTTACGACTTTGCCAGGGGCTTGACCCTGGATGGCCATTCCTCCTCGCCGTCTTCGGCATGGGGGCGTAGTCTGGCAGAAGGGTCTTGCCCTTCTTGGACCCTCCGGCTTCCCCAGTTGGGGCGGTCTTTCTTTTCGTGCCTCCCCCCGTTGGAGGGGGAGAGGCTTCTCCTTCTTCTTCCTCCTCCTCATCATCGCAGGCGGAGGGAGCGTTGGGGTTGTCGGGCAAATCCAACGCCCCCGGACACCGGGAACTCTTTCGGGTCCCCGTGGCCTTCTCCTTGGCCTTCTTCTCCGGCACCACATGAGGTGCCGGAACCAGTAGCTTCGCCAAGCATTCGTCTACTGGGTCTTCGGGCAGAGGGGGCGGACAGTCAAACTGTCCGGATGTCCTCTTCCAGTCCTATCAAAGGAATAGGAGTTTAGATCCTACATATAATCACACTATGAAATTCGGGTATCCCGTGAGGGATTAAATGTAAGCTTACTTCGGAGGCTTGACGTTTGGCGCAGAACCCGCGATCCTCGGTGTCACGCCCAATATGTGACCCTATCCAAAAGGAACTCAAAGGTCCCACCAAGGATAGAACCGCATATTGAAACGCTTTTGCAAGGTGGATATCATTACATCAACATTACATAATAGATGGGGATACATACATAAGGCATACAATGCCACACGAATACAACATCACAATACATAAGAGCATCATTCGACTATGGATGAAACACAAACAGGAACTCAAACAACATCCACCCTGCTAGCCCAGGCTGCCGACCTAGAACCTATCCCCTGATCGAAGAAGCAGAGGAAGAACTCAACGCAAGCAAGCATCGCTCTCGCGTCATGATCATCGCATAACCTGTACCTGCAACTGTTGTTGTAGTAATCTGTGAGCCACGAGGACTTAGCAATCCCATTACCATGGGTATCAAGACTAGCAAAGCTTAAAGGGAAAGGAAGGCGTAAAGTGGTGAGGCTGCAGCAGCGACTAAGCATATATGGTGGCTAACATACGCAAATAAGAGCGAGAAGAGAACAAGAGGAATGGTCGTGAAGCTAGCAATGATCAAGAAGTGATCATGAACTCCTACTTACGTCAAACATAACTCCGCCAAAAAGAGACCATCACGGCTACACACGCGGTTGATGCGTTTTAATTCAGATCTGGTGTCAAGTTATCTACAACCGGACTTTAACAAATTCCCATCTGCCTATAACCGCAGGCACGGCTTTCGAAAGATTATACCCTGTAGGGGTGTCCCAACTTAGCCCATGATAAGCTCTTGCGATCAACGAAGGATATACCTTCTCCCAGGAAGACCCGATCAGACTCGGAATCCCGGTTTACAAGACATTTCGGCAATGGTAAAACAAGACCAGCAAAGCCTCCCGCTGTGCCGACAAATCCCGATAGGAGCTGCACATATCTCGTTCTCAGGGCACACCGGATGAGCTAGACGTCGGGTTGGCATAGACCCTGGTTGCCCAGGGGGCGCCGTATATCGCTCGGTTTGGACCAACACTTAGACAAGCATTGGCCCGGGGGGCTAAAATAAAGATGACCCTCGGGTTGGCCGACCCAAGGGAAAGGGTAGGTGGTGGTGAGGCAAATGGTAAAACCAATGTTGGGCCTTGCTGGAGGAGTTTTATTCAAAGCGAACTGTCAAGGGGGTCCCATAAATCACCCAACCGCGTAAGGAACGCAAAATCCGGGAACATAACACCGGTATGACGGAAACTAGGGTGGCAAGAGTGGAACAAAACACCAGGCAAAAGGCCGAGTCTTCCACCCTTTACCAAGTATATAGATGCATTAATTAAAATAAGAGATATTGTGATATCCCAACATAAACATGTCCATCATGGGGCAATCTTCAACTTCACCTGCAACTAGCAACGCTATTAGAGGGCTGAGCAAGCGGTAACATAGCCAATCAATGTTTTGCATAGGAAAGGTGTCAAAGGTTAGAGGTTCATGGCAATTTGGGAGGCTTGATGAGCAAAAGATAGGTAACGCAGCATAGCGATAGAACGAAGCAACTAGCATAGCAATGATAGTAGTGAGATCTAGGGTAGCGGTCATCTTGCCTGGAATCCTGCAAGGAAGAAGAACGAGTCCATGAAGAAGATGAAGCCACGAAGACGAACCAAGCGTAGACGAACGAATCCTCACGATCGCAACGAAACAGGAACTATCGAGAAGAAACACACAACAAGGTAAACACACCACACATGAACAAGGCATGATGCACAACAAGCATGATGCATGACAAGACTACATGAAGCTACTCCTGGCAAGAGATGATGCAAACAAGAGCAACACATCAAGGCAAGTTTAAATGAGGCCGGGAACAACATATAACAATTCCGGTAAGTCCTCATATGCAAGTTTCAAAATTGGTCCAGATCTGAATAAACATTATGTTTAAGTTGTTAAATAGCAAGTTAAGATGCACAAAGATGATCTGCACGAGATTCTAGTCAAGTTACATATAAAGTTCATTTAGTTCGGAGCTACGGCCTAGAAGATATGAGCAAAATAAGTTAAACATGGCATTGGTGCAAAATGCACCCAAACATCAAGCAAACACCTCAAAACCTGGATGCAACATGATAATATGAAACTATATGCAAAATCAAGCAAGTTTCATATAGAGCACACTCAAAACGGAGCAACAGTGCAACACATACACTATACAAGTTGTAGCAACAATCTGTCCAAAACAACAACTAGGCATATTGCAAGCATCAAAACAATATGCTACAGCACCACAATATGAAAACAAATGGCATGGGCATGATGTACAGGTAAAGCATAACAAAATATGAACACTGAGCTATCTCCAGAAATCACGAGAACATTCTCTAACACACGTGGCAAGATTGCAAATAATAACAGTTCAGACTTTACAGAAAATAATATCAGGTTACAATGTTTAGAGCTATCAAACAACATGTTACAGGAACTTATCATAGCAAACAAAGGCATGGCATGAATGTACTAAACCCATAGATCAAAAGTCCCTTACTGACCATGAGCCAAAAAGGATCAGAAAATATGATGGCACCCATGTAAACATAGCAAGTTATATTACAGATTCAAACATGGCAGGAACAACGATAAGTAGGCATGTTGGTGAGCTTGTACCACTCACCACAGAGCAATAAATGGCATGGCAAGGCAACCAACAGTAATAAGACATGTTTATGAAGCTAAGCATGGCAAGAGCAAGTTCATAGGGTGCATGGAGCTCTAACAACAATCATGGCAACTACTGAACTTAATGTTAACAGGCTGACAGCAACATTATTTAGCAACTTTGGAGCAAGATTACAACTAGCTACAGCAAGCTATAAATGCAACCAGGGGCATGGATCGACAGAGCATGACATGTATAACAAAACACCCTTAGTGAACATCTCCAGATTATGCATAGAATGACTTGTAGCAGCAGGTTTACATAGCATCACGAAATAACAGAATCAGCCTAGCAAAACAGTAACAGCAAATACCCTACTTAACAAGCTCGTTTCACTCACCACAAGTCTTTGCATGACGAGATAAGCATAGCATCAGCAAGAAGACATGTTTATGAAGATAACGAAGGCAAGAACAAGTTCATAGCATGCAAGTATCAACTACAACAACCTTGGCAAAATTGAATAACATGTAAACAATCTGCCAGGAAACATTTTCTAGCAAAAGTAGAGCACGAAAATGACATGCTAGACTACTCCATAATTGCAACCCGGGGCATGAATGGATAGATAATAACCATATGTTCAAAATATCCTTACTTAAGTATCTCAAAATATGCATGGATCTCTCTGTAGCATCAAGTTTACATGGCATCAAGATAACAGCAGAACAGGGACTAAAATCAGCAACATCGCGAAGCCTAGTTTGCATGCTTGTTCTAGTCACCTCATTGACCACAAAAATACATGGAAAACACCACTGTAAAGATGGAATGGCATAGATCAAAACACATGTAGACATCAACCTCATAGGATGCACACATCAATCATGGCAAAAATGACAAATGAGCATGTTATAACAGTTTCAGCAGATTAACATCACATAGCACTCTTGCAACCAAGATTCAGGCATCAAGATGGAATCAAATGAACATGATGCAATGGAATGAAATGAAGTACTCGTTGAGACGAACAATTTGACATATTACACGCACGAAACGGAGCAGTATGCAGCAAGTTATGATGCGTCGAACATGGCATGAAAATGTTGCTGAAACAGGGACTTAGACGAAAATATACCCTCCGAAAAGTCAACGCGGGATTGGACGGTGCGGGACGGAGGGATCCGGGGACACGGGACGCCGTTTGGATCGCGGGACAGGTGGATCTCATCCACCCGTCCGGATCTGACCGGAGACGGGCGAGGACGGCGGCGGGGAGCTCCGGCGAGCAGCGCGGAGGCCGGAGACGGCGGGACCGGCGAAGTCCGGCGAGGAGGCGGCGGCCTCGGGCGGCAGCAGATGGCGATCGAAGGCGCGGCGGGGCGCGGCGCCTCGGGGCGCGGCGAGCGGGAGGCCGCGGGGC